>NW_027332765.1:0-152351 GCF_002575655.3 Aegilops tauschii subsp. strangulata
TGGACGCACTCCGTGTACAAACTGGACAATCTCTTTCGAAGTATCAGGGTTTCGGACGAAAACTCATCTGTTAGACCTGCAATTCAAAATTCTAATAACTTATTACAACTCCGTACGTTTTTTGCATCCAGCATGCACCATTCAAAGCCACGTCATCAACTTTCAACCCTTTCTGACATAATTTTCCATTCTTAATGCATTTACTGATTTGTTTTGAGCTAAATGGCCCTGCAATTGAAAAGCTCTACAAATGAACTCTGAAAAGGTTGAAACTTGGCATTGTATCATCATTTCACCCGCATAGCATGTGCAAAAAAGTAGAGAGAGTCACCGCAAAAACTGGATGCACTTCATGTACAAACTGGACAATCTCTTTCGAAGTATCAGGGTTTCGGACGAAAACTCATCTGTTACATCGGCAATTCAAAATTTTAATAACTTATTACAACTCCGGACGTTTTTTGCATTCAGCATGCACCATTCAAAGCCACGTCATCAACTTTCAACCCTTTGTGACATAATTTTCTATACTTAACGCATTTACGGATTTGTTTTGAGCTAAATGGCCCTGCAATTGAAAAGCTCTACAAATGAACTCTGAAAAGGTTGAAACTTGGCATGGTATCATCATTTCACCCGCATAGCATGTGCAAAAAAGTTGAGAGGGTCACCGCAAAAACTGGATGCACTTCGTGTGCAAAGTGGACAATCTCTTTCGAAGTATCAGGGTTTTAGACGAAAACTCATCTGTTACACCGGCAATTCAAAATATTAATAACTTATTACTACTCGGACGTTTTTTGCATTTAGCATGCACCATTCAAAGCCACATCATCAACTTTCAACCCTTTGTGACATAATTTGCTATTTTTAATGCATTTACTGATTTGTTTTGAGCTAAATGGCCCTGCAATTGAAAAGCTCTACAAGTGAACTCTGAAAAGGTTGAAACTTGGCATTGTATCATCATTTCACCCGCATAGCATGTGCAAAAAAGTAGAGAGGGTCATGGCAAAAACTGGACGCACTCCGTGTACAAACTGGACAATCTCTTTCGAAGTATCAGGGTTTCGGACGAAAACTCATCTGTTAGACCGGCAATTCAAAATTTTAATAACTTATTACAACTCCGGACGTTTTTTGCATCCAGCATGCACCATTCAAAGCCACGTCATCAACTTTCAACCCTTTCTGACATAATTTTCCATTCTTAATGCATTTACTGATTTGTTTTGAGCTAAATGGCCCTGCAATTGAAAAGCTCTACAAATGAACACTGAAAAGGTTGAAACTTGGCATTGTATCATCATTTCACCCGCACAACATGTGCAAAAAAGTAGAGAGTCACCGCAAAAACTGGATGCACCTCATGTACAAACTAGACAATCTCTTTCGAAGTATCAGGGTTTCGAACGAAAACTCATCTGTTACATCGGCAATTCAAAATTTTAATAACTTATTACAACTCCGGACGTTTTTTGCATTCAGCATGCACCATTCAAAGCCACGTCATCAACTTTCAACCCTTTGTGACATAATTTGCTATTTTTAATGCATTTACTGATTTGTTTTGAGCTAAATGGCCCTGCAATTGAAAAGCTCTACAAATGAACTCTGAAAAGGTTGAAACTTGGCATTGTATCATCATTTCACCCGCATAGCATGTGCAAAAAAGTAGAGAGGGTCATGGCAAAAACTAGACGCACTCCGTGTACAAACTGGACAATATCTTTCGAAGTATCAGGGTTTCGGACGAAAACTCATCTGTTAGACCGGCAATTCAAAATTTTAATAACTTATTACAACTCCGGACGTTTTTTGCATTCAGCATGCACCATTCAAAGCCACGTCATCAACTTTCAACCCTTTGTGACATAATTTGCTATTTTTAATGCATTTCCTGATTTGTTTTGAGCTAAATGGCCCTGAAAATGAAAAGCTCTACAAATGAACTCTGAAAAGGTTGAAACTTGGCATGGTATCATCATTTCACCCGCATAGCATGTGCAAAAAAGTAGGGACAGTCACGGAAAAAACTGGATGCACTTCGTGTACAAACTGGACAATCTCTTTCGAAGTATCAGGGTCTCGGATGAAAACTCATCTGTTACGTCGGCAATTCAAAATTTTAATAACTTATTACAACTCTGGACGTTTTTTGCATTCAGCATGCACCATTCAAAGCCACGTCATCAACTTTCAACCCTTTGTGACATAATTTGCTATTTTAATGCATTTACTGATTTGTTTTGAGCTAAATGGCCCTGCAATTGAAAAGCTCTACAAATGAACTCTGAAAAGGTTGAAACTTGGTATTGTATCATCATTTCACCCGCATAGCATGTGCAAAAAAGTAGAGATGGTCACCGCAAAAGCTGGATGCACTTCGTGTGCAAAGTGGACAATCTCTTTCGAAGTATCAGGATTTTAGACGAAAACTCATCTGTTACACTGGCAATTCAAAATTTTGGTAACTTATTAGAACTCTGGTTGTTTTTTGCATTCAGCATGCACCATTCAAAGCCACGTCATCAACTTTCAACCCTTTGTGACATAATTTGCTATTTTAATGCATTTACTGATTTGTTTTGAGCTAAATGGCCGTGCAATTGAAAAGCTCTACAAATGAACTCTGAAAAGGTTGAAACTTGGCATTGTATCATCATTTCACCCACATAGCATGTGCAAAAAAGTAGAGAGGGTCACCGCAAAAACTGGATGCACTTCGTGTGCAAAGTGGACAATATCTTTCGAAGTATCAGGGTTTTAGACGAAAACTCATCTGTTACACCGGCAATTCAAAATTTTAATAACTTATTACAACTCCGGATGTTTTTTGCATCCAACATGCAACCTTCAAAGCCACGTCATCAACTTTCAACCCTTTCTGACATAATTTACTATTTTTAACTCATTTACTGATTTGTTTCGAGCTAAATGGCTCTGAAATGGAAAAGCTCTACAAATGAACTCTGAAAATGTTGAAACTTGGCATGGTATCATCATTTCACCCGCATAGCATGTGCAAAAAAGTAGAGAGGGTCATGGCAAAAACTGGATGCACTTCGTGTACAAACTGGACAATCTCTGTCGAAGTATCAGGGTTTCGGACGAAAACTCATATGTTAGACCGGCAATTCAAAATTTTAATAACTTATTACAACTCCGGATGTTTTTTGCATCCAGCATGCAACATTGAAAGCCACGTCATCAACTTTCGACCCTTTCTGACATAATTTGCTATTTTTAATGCATTTACTGATTTGTTTTGAGCTAAAAGGCCCTGAAATTGAAAAGCTCTACAAATGAACTCTGAAAAGGTTGAAACTTGGCATTGTATCATCATTTCACCCACATAGCATGTGCAAAAAAGTAGAGAGGGTCATGGCAAAAACTGGATGCACTCCGTGTACAAAGTGGACAATCTCCTTCGAAGTATCAGGGTTTCGCACGAGAAAACTCATCTGTTAGACCGGCAATTCAAAATTTTAACAACTTATTACAACTCCGGACTTTTTTTTTTGCATTCAGCATGCACCATTCAAAGCCACGTCATCAACTTTCAACCCTTTGTGACATAATTTGCTATTTTTAATGCATTTACTGATTTGTTTTGAGCTAAATAGCCCTGCAATTGAAAAGCTCTACAAATGAACTCTGAAAAGGTTGAAACTTGGTATTGTATCATCATTTCACCCGCATAGCATGTGCAAAAAAGTAGAGAGGGTCACCACAAAAACTGGATCACTTCGTGTGCAAAGTGGACAATCTCTTTCGAAGTATCAGGGTTTTAGACGAAAACTCATCTGTTGCACTGGCAATTCAAAATTTTAGTAACTTATTACAACTCTGGTGGTTTTTTTGCATTCAGCATGCACCATTCAAAGCCACGTCATCAAGTTTCAACCCTTTGTGACATAATTAGCTATTTTAATGCATTTACTGATTTGTTTTGAGCTAAATGGCCCTGCAATTGAAAAGCTCTACAAATGAACTCTGAAAAGGTTGAAACTTGGCATTGTATCATCATTTCACCCGCATAGCATGTGCAAAAAAGTAGAGAGGGTCAGCGCAAAAACTGATGCACTTCGTGTGCAAAGCGGACAGTCTCTTTCGAAGTATCAGGGTTTTAGACGAAAACTCATCTGTTACACCGGCAATTCAAAATTTTAATAACTTATTACAACTCCGGATGTTTTTTGCATCCACCATGCAACATCCAAAGCCACGTCATCAACTTTCAACCCTTTCTGACATAATTTACTATTTGTAACTCATTTACTGATTTGTTTCGAGCTAAATGGCCCTGAAATGGAAAAGCTCTACCAATGAACTCTGAAAAGGTTGAAACTTGGCATGGTATCATCATTTCACCCGCATAGCATGTGCAAAAAAGTAGAGAGGGCATGGCAAAAACTGGATGCACTTCGTGTACAAACTAGACAATGTCTTTCGAAGTATCAGGGTTTCGGACGAAAACTCATATGTTAGACCGGCAATTCAAAATTTTAATAACTTATTACAACTCCGGATGTTTTTTGCATCCAGCATGCAACATTGAAAGCCACGTCATCAACTTTCGACCCTTTCTGACATAATTTGCTATTTTTAATGCATTTACTGATTTGTTTTGAGCTAAATGGCCCTGAAATTGAAAAGCTCTACAAATGAACTCTGAAAAGGTTGAAACTTGGCATGGTATCATCATTTCACCCACATAGCAATTGCAAAAAAGTAGAGAGGGTCATGGCAAAAACTGGATGCACTCCGTGTACAAACTGGACAATCTCTTTCGAAGTATCAGGGTTTCGGACGAAAACTCATCTATTAGACGGGCAATTCAAAATTTTAATAACTTATTACAACTCCGGACGTTTTTTGCATTCAGCATGCACCATTCAAAGCCACGTCATCAACTTTCAACCCTTTGTGACATAATTTTCTATTCTTAATGCATTTACGGATTTGTTTTGAGCTAAATGGCCCTGCAATTGAAAAGCTGTACAAATGAACTCTGAAAAGGTTGAAACTTGGCATGGTATCATCATTTCACCCGCATAGCATGTGCAAAAAAGTAGAGAGGGTCAGCGCAAAAACTGGATGCACTTCGTGTGCAAAGTGGACAATCTCTTTCGAAGTATCAGGGTTTTAGACGAAAACTCATCTGTTACACCGGCAATTCAAAATTTTAATAACTTATTACTACTCGGGACGTTTTTTGCATTTAGCATGCACCATTCAAAGCCACATCATCAACTTTCAACCCTTTGTGACATAATTTGCTATTTTTAATGCATTTACTGATTTGTTTTGAGCTAAATGGCCCTGCAATTGAAAAGCTCTACAAGTGAACTCTGAAAAGGTTGAAACTTGGCATTGTATCATCATTTCACCCGCATAGCATGTGCAAAAAAGTAGAGAGGGTCATGGCAAAAACTGGACGCACTCCGTGTACAAACTGGACAATCTCTTTCGAAGTATCAGGGTTTCGGACGAAAACTCATCTGTTAGACCGGCAATTCAAAATTTTAATAACTTATTACAACTCCGGACGTTTTTTGCATCCAGCATGCACCATTCAAAGCCACGTCATCAACTTTCAACCCTTTCTGACATAATTTTCCATTCTTAATGCATTTACTGATTTGTTTTGAGCTAAATGGCCCTGCAATTGAAAAGCTCTACAAATGAACACTGAAAAGGTTGAAACTTGGCATTGTATCATCATTTCACCCGCACAACATGTGCAAAAAAGTAGAGAGTCACCGCAAAAACTGGATGCACCTCATGTACAAACTAGACAATCTCTTTCGAAGTATCAGGGTTTCGAACGAAAACTCATCTGTTACATCGGCAATTCAAAATTTTAATAACTTATTACAACTCCGGACGTTTTTTGCATTCAGCATGCACCATTCAAAGCCACGTCATCAACTTTCAACCCTTTGTGACATAATTTGCTATTTTTAATGCATTTACTGATTTGTTTTGAGCTAAATGGCCCTGCAATTGAAAAGCTCTACAAATGAACTCTGAAAAGGTTGAAACTTGGCATTGTATCATCATTTCACCCGCATAGCATGTGCAAAAAAGTAGAGAGGGTCATGGCAAAAACTAGACGCACTCCGTGTACAAACTGGACAATCTCTTTCGAAGTATCAGGGTTTCGGACGAAAACTCATCTGTTAGACCGGCAATTCAAAATTTTAATAACTTATTACAACTCCGGACGTTTTTTGCATTCAGCATGCACCATTCAAAGCCACGTCATCAACTTTCAACCCTTTGTGACATAATTTGCTATTTTTAATGCATTTCCTGATTTGTTTTGAGCTAAATGGCCCTGAAAATGAAAAGCTCTACAAATGAACTCTGAAAAGGTTGAAACTTGGCATGGTATCATCATTTCACCCGCATAGCATGTGCAAAAAAGTAGGGACAGTCACGGAAAAAACTGGATGCACTTCGTGTACAAACTGGACAATCTCTTTCGAAGTATCAGGGTCTCGGATGAAAACTCATCTGTTACGTCGGCAATTCAAAATTTTAATAACTTATTACAACTCTGGACGTTTTTTGCATTCAGCATGCACCATTCAAAGCCACGTCATCAACTTTCAACCCTTTGTGACATAATTTGTTATTTTAATGCATTTACTGATTTGTTTTGAGCTAAATGGCCCTGCAATTGAAAAGCTCTACAAATGAACTCTGAAAAGGTTGAAACTTGGTATTGTATCATCATTTCACCCGCATAGCATGTGCAAAAAAGTAGAGATGGTCACCGCAAAAGCTGGATGCACTTCGTGTGCAAAGTGGACAATCTCTTTCGAAGTATCAGGATTTGAGACGAAAACTCATCTGTTACACTGGCAATTCAAAATTTTGGTAACTTATTAGAACTCTGGTTGTTTTTTGCATTCAGCATGCACCATTCAAAGCCACGTCATCAACTTTCAACCCTTTGTGACATAATTTGCTATTTTAATGCATTTACTGATTTGTTTTGAGCTAAATGGCCGTGCAATTGAAAAGCTCTACAAATGAACTCTGAAAAGGTTGAAACTTGGCATTGTATCATCATTTCACCCACATAGCATGTGCAAAAAAGTAGAGAGGGTCACCGCAAAAACTGGATGCACTTCGTGTGCAAAGTGGACAATATCTTTCGAAGTATCAGGGTTTTAGACGAAAACTCATCTGTTACACCGGCAATTCAAAATTTTAATAACTTATTACAACTCTGGATGTTTTTTGCATCCAACATGCAACCTTCAAAGCCACGTCATCAACTTTCAACCCTTTCTGACATAATTTACTATTTTTAACTCATTTACTGATTTGTTTCGAGCTAAATGGCTCTGAAATGGAAAAGCTCTACAAATGAACTCTGAAAATGTTGAAACTTGGCATGGTATCATCATTTCACCCGCATAGCATGTGCAAAAAAGTAGAGAGGGTCATGGCAAAAACTGGATGCACTTCGTGTACAAACTGGACAATCTCTGTCGAAGTATCAGGGTTTCGGACGAAAACTCATATGTTAGACCGGCAATTCAAAATTTTAATAACTTATTACAACTCCGGATGTTTTTTGCATCCAGCATGCAACATTGAAAGCCACGTCATCAACTTTCGACCCTTTCTGACATAATTTGCTATTTTTAATGCATTTACTGATTTGTTTTGAGCTAAAAGGCCCTGAAATTGAAAAGCTCTACAAATGAACTCTGAAAAGGTTGAAACTTGGCATTGTATCATCATTTCACCCACATAGCATGTGCAAAAAAGTAGAGAGGGTCATGGCAAAAACTGGATGCACTCCGTGTACAAAGTGGACAATCTCCTTCGAAGTATCAGGGTTTCGCACGAAAACTCATCTGTTAGACCGGCAATTCAAAATTTTAATAACTTATTACAACTCCGGACGTTTTTTGCATTCAGCATGCACCATTCAAAGCCACGTCATCAACTTTCAACCCTTTGTGACATAATTTGCTATTTTTAATGCATTTACTGATTTGTTTTGAGCTAAATAGCCCTGCAATTGAAAAGCTCTACAAATGAACTCTGAAAAGGTTGAAACTTGGTATTGTATCATCATTTCACCCGCATAGCATGTGCAAAAAAGTAGAGAGGGTCACCACAAAAACTGGATCACTTCGTGTGCAAAGTGGACAATCTCTTTCGAAGTATCAGGGTTTTAGACGAAAACTCATCTGTTGCACTGGCAATTCAAAATTTTAGTAACTTATTACAACTCTGGTGGTTTTTTGCATTCAGCATGCACCATTCAAAGCCACGTCATCAAGTTTCAACCCTTTGTGACATAATTAGCTATTTTAATGCATTTACTGATTTGTTTTGAGCTAAATGGCCCTGCAATTGAAAAGCTCTACAAATGAACTCTGAAAAGGTTGAAACTTGGCATTGTATCATCATTTCACCCGCATAGCATGTGCAAAAAAGTAGAGAGGGTCAGCGCAAAAACTGGATGCACTTCGTGTGCAAAGCGGACAGTCTCTTTCGAAGTATCAGGGTTTTAGACGAAAACTCATCTGTTACACCGGCAATTCAAAATTTTAATAACTTATTACAACTCCGGATGTTTTTTGCATCCACCATGCAACATCCAAAGCCACGTCATCAACTTTCAACCCTTTCTGACATAATTTACTATTTGTAACTCATTTACTGATTTGTTTCGAGCTAAATGGCCCTGAAATGGAAAAGCTCTACCAATGAACTCTGAAAAGGTTGAAACTTGGCATGGTATCATCATTTCACCCGCATAGCATGTGCAAAAAAGTAGAGAGGGCATGGCAAAAACTGGATGCACTTCGTGTACAAACTAGACAATGTCTTTCGAAGTATCAGGGTTTCGGACGAAAACTCATATGTTAGACCGGCAATTCAAAATTTTAATAACTTATTACAACTCTGGATGTTTTTTGCATCCAGCATGCAACATTGAAAGCCACGTCATCAACTTTCGACCCTTTCTGACATAATTTGCTATTTTTAATGCATGTACTGATTTGTTTTGAGCTAAATGGCCCTGAAATTGAAAAGCTCTACAAATGAACTCTGAAAAGGTTGAAACTTGGCATGGTATCATCATTTCACCCACATAGCAATTGCAAAAAAGTAGAGAGGGTCATGGCAAAAACTGGATGCACTCCGTGTACAAACTGGACAATCTCTTTCGAAGTATCAGGGTTTCGGACGAAAACTCATCTATTAGACCGGCAATTCAAAATTTTAATAACTTATTACAACTCCGGACGTTTTTTGCATTCAGCATGCACCATTCAAAGCCACGTCATCAACTTTCAACCCTTTGTGACATAATTTTCTATTCTTAATGCATTTACGGATTTGTTTTGAGCTAAATGGCCCTGTAATTGAAAAGCTGTACAAATGAACTCTGAAAAGGTTGAAACTTGGCATGGTATCATCATTTCACCCGCATAGCATGTGCAAAAAAGTAGAGAGGGTCAGCGCAAAAACTGGATGCACTTCGTGTGCAAAGTGGACAATCTCTTTCGAAGTATCAGGGTTTTAGACGAAAACTCATCTGTTACACCGGCAATTCAAAATTTTAATAACTTATTACAACTCCGGACGTTTTTTGCATTCAGCATGCACCATTCAAAGCCACGTCATCAACTTTCAATCCTTTGTGACATAATTTTCTATTCTTAAAGCATTTACGGATTTGTTTTGAGCTAAATGGCCCTGCAATTGAAAAGCTCTACAAATGAACTCTGAAAAGGTTGAAACTTGGCATGGTATCATCATTTCACCCGCATAGCATGTGCAAAAAAGTAGAGAGGGTCACCGCAAAAACTGGATGCACTTCGTGTGCAAAGTGGACAATCTCTTTCGAAGTATCAGGGTTTTAGACGAAAACTCATCTGTTACACCGGCAATTCAAAATTTTAATAACTTATTACTACTCGGGACGTTTTTTGCATCTAGCATGCACCATTCAAAGCCACGTCATCAAATTTCAACCCTTTGTGACATAATTTGCTATTTTTAATGCATTTACTGATTTGTTTTGAGCTAAATGGCCCTGCAATTGAAAAGCTCTACAAATGAACTCTGAAAAGGTTGAAACTTGGCATTGTATCATCATTTCACCCACATAGCATGTGCAAAAAAGTAGAGAGGGTCACCGCAAAAACTGGATGCACTCCGTGTGCAAACTGGACAATCTCTTTCGAAGTATCAGGGTTTCGGACGAAAACTCATCTGTTAGACCGGCAATTCAAAACTTTAATAACTTATTACAACTCTGGACGTTTTTGGCATCCAGCATGCAACATTCAAAGCCACGTCATCAACTTTCAACCCTTTGTGACATAACTTTCTATTTTTCATGCATTTACTGATTTGGTTTGAGCTAAATGGCCCTGAAATTGAAAAGCTCTACAAATGAACTCTGAAAAGGTTGAAACTTGGCATGGTATCATCATTTCACCCACATAGCATGTGCAAAAAAGTAGAGAGGGTCATGGCAAAAACTGGATGCACTTCATGTATAAACTAGACAATCTCTTTCGAAGTATCAGGGTTTCGGACGAAAACTTATCTATTACATCGGCAATTCAAAATTTTAAAAATTTATTACAACTCCGGACTTTTTTGCATGCAACATTGAAAGCCACGTCATCAACTTTCGACCCTTTCTGACATAATTTTCTATTTTTAATGCATTTACTAATTTGTTTTGAGCTAAATGGCCCTGAAATTGAAGAGCTCTACAAATGAATTCTGAAAAGGTTGAAACTTGGCATGGTATCATCATTTCACCCACATAGCATGTGCAAAAAATTAGAGAGGGCCATGGCAAAAACTGGATGCACTCCGTGTAGAAACTGGACAATCTCTTTCGAAGTATCAGGGTTTCGGACGAAAACTCATCTGTTAGACCGGCAATTCAAAATTTTAATAACTTATTACAACTCCGGACGTTTTTTGCATTCAGCATGCACCATTCAAAGCCACGTCATCAACTTTCAACCCTTTGTGACATAATTTTCTATTCTTAATGCATTTACGTATTTGTTTTGAGCTAAATGGCCCTGCAATTGAAAAGCTCTACAAATGAACTCTGAAAAGGTTGAAACTTGGCATGGTATCATCATTTCACCCGCATAGCATGTGCAAAAAAGTAGAGAGGGTCACCGCAAAAACTGGATGCACTTCGTGTGCAAAGTGGACAATCTCTTTCGAAGTATCAGGGTTTTAGACGAAAACACATCTGTTACACCGGCAATTCAAAATTTTAATAACTTATTACTACTCGGGACGTTTTTTGCATCTAGCATGCACCATTCAAAGCCACGTCATCAAATTTCAACACTTTGTGACATAATTTGATATTTTTAATGCATTTACTGATTTGTTTTGAACTAAATGGCCCTGCAATTGAAAAGCTCTACAAATGAACTCTGAAAAGGTTGAAACTTGGCATTGTATCATCATTTCACCCACATAGCATGTGCAAAAAAGTAGAGAGGGTCACCGCAAAAACTGGATGCACTCCGTGTGCAAACTGGACAATCTCTTTCGAAGTATCAGGGTTTCGGACGAAAACTCATCTGTTAGACCGGCAATTCAAAACTTTAATAACTTATTACAACTCTGGACGTTTTTGGCATCCAGCATGCAACATTCAAAGCCACGTCATCAACTTTCAACCCTTTGTGACATAACTTTCTATTTTTCATGCATTTACTGATTTGGTTTGAGCTAAATGGCCCTGAAATTGAAAAGCTCTACAAATGAACTCTGAAAAGGTTGAAACTTGGCATGGTATCATCATTTCACCCACATAGCATGTGCAAAAAAGTAGAGAGGGTCATGGCAAAAACTGGATGCACTTCATGTATAAACTAGACAATCTCTTTCGAAGTATCAGGGTTTCGGACGAAAACTTATCTATTACATCGGCAATTCAAAATTTTAAAAATTAATTACAACTCCGGACTTTTTTGCTTGCAACATTGAAAGCCACGTCATCAACTTTCGACCCTTTCTGACATAATTTTCTATTTTTAATGCATTTACTGATTTGTTTTGAGCTAAATGGCCCTGAAATTGAAGAGCTCTACAAATGAATTCTGAAAAGGTTGAAACTTGGCATGGTATCATCATTTCACCCACATAGCATGTGCAAAAAATTAGAGAGGGCCATGGCAAAAACTGGATGCACTCCGTGTAGAAACTGGACAATCTCTTTCGAAGTATCAGGGTTTCGGACGAAAACTCATCTGTTAGACCGGCAATTCAAAATTTTAATAACTTATTACAACTCCGGACGTTTTTTGCATTCAGCATGCACCATTCAAAGCCACGTCATCAACTTTCAACCCTTTTTGACATAATTTTCTATTCTTAATGCATTTACGTATTTGTTTTGAGCTAAATGGCCCTGCAATTGAAAAGCTCTACAAATGAACTCTGAAAAGGTTTAAACTTGGCATGGTATCATCATTTCACCCGCATAGCATGTGCAAAAAAGTAGAGAGGGTCACCGCAAAAACTGGATGCACTTCGTGTGCAAAGTGGACAATCTCTTTCGAAGTATCAGGGTTTTAGACGAAAACTCATCTGTTACATCGGCAATTCAAAATTTTAATAACTTATTACTACTCGGGACGTTTTTTGCATCTAGCATGCACCATTCAAAGCCACGTCATCAAATTTCAACCCTTTGTGACATAATTTGCTATTTTTAATGCATTTACTGATTTGTTTTGAGCTAAATGGCCCTGCAATTGAAAAGCTCTACAAATGAACTCTGAAAAGGTTGAAACTTGGCATTGTATCATCATTTCACCCGCATAGCATGTGCAAAAAAGTAGAGAGGGTCATGGCAAAAACTGGACGCACTCCGTGTACAAACTGGACAATCTCTTTCGAAGTATCAGGGTTTCAGACGAAACTCATCTGTTAGACCGGCAATTCAAAATTTTAATAACTTATTACAACTCCGGACGTTTTTTGCATTCAGCATGAACCATTCAAAGCCACGTCATCAACTTTCAACCCTTTGTGACATAATTTGCTATTTTTAATGCATTTACTGATTTGTTTTGAGCTAAATGGCCCTGCAATTGAAAAGCTCTCCAAATGAACTCTGAAAAGGATGAAACTTGGCATGGTATCATCATTTCAGCCACATAGCATGTGCGAAAATGTAGAAAGGGTCAAGGAAAAATCTTGATGCACTTCGTGTACCAACTGGACAATCTCTTTCGAAGTATCAGGGTTTCGGACGAAAACTCATCTGTTACACCGGCAATTCAAAATTTTAATAACTTATTACAACTCCGGACATTTTTTGCATCCAGCATGCAACATTCAAAGCCACGTCATCAACTTTCAACCCTTTCTGACATAATTTGCTATTTTTCATGCATTTCCTGATTTGTGTTGAGGTAAATGGCCCTGAAATTGAAAAGCTCTACAAATGAAGTCTGAAAAGGTTTAAACTTGGCATGGTATCATCATTTCACCCACATAGCATGTGCAAAAAAGTAGAGAGGGTCACGGCAAAAACTGGATGCACTTCGTGTACAAACTGGACAATCTCTTTCGAAGTATCAAGGTTTCGGATGAAAACTCATCTGTTACATCGGCAATTCAAAATTTTAAAAACTTATTACAACTCTGGATGTTTTTTGCATTTAGCATGCACCATTCAAAGCCACGTCATCAACTTTCAACCCTTTGTGACATAATTTGCTGTTTTTAATGCATTTACTGATTTGTTTTGAGCTAAATGGCCCTGCAATTGAAAAGCTCTACAAATGAACTCTGAAAAGGTTGAAACTTGGTATTGTATCATCATTTCACCTGCATAGCATGTGCAAAAAAGTAGAGAGGGTCATGACAAAAACTGGATGCACTTCATGTACAAACTGGACAATCTCTTTCGAAGTATCAGGGTTTCGGATGAAAACTCATATGTTACACCCGCAATTCAAAATTTTAGTAACGTATTACAACTGTGGACGTTTTTTGCATTCAGCATGCACCATTCAAAGCCACATCATCCACTTTCAACCCTTTCTGACATAATTCTCTATTTTTAATGCATTTACTGATTTGTTTTGAGCTAAATGGCCCTGCAATTGAAAAGCTCTACAAATGAACTCTGAAAAGATTGAAACTTGGAATGGTATCATCATTTCACCCGCATAGCATGTGCAAAAAAGTAGAGAGGGTGTGACGCCCCCGATTTGGCCGTACACTAATCATGCACGCAATGTGTACGATCAAGATCAGGGACTCACGGGAAGATATCACAACACAACTCTAAAACATAAATAAGTCATACAAGCATCATAATACAAGCCAGGGGCCTCGAGGGCTCGAATACAAGTGCTCGATCACAGACGAGTCAGCGGAAGCAACAATATCTGAGTACAGACATAAGTTAAACAAGTTTGCCTTAAGAAGGCTAGCACAAACTGGGATACAGATCGAACGAGGCGTAGGCCTCCTGCCTGGGATCCTCCTAACTACTCCTGGTCGTCGTCAGCGGGCTGCACGTAGTAATAGGCACCTCTAGTGTCGTAGGTGTCGTCGTCGTCGGTATCGTCTGGCTCCTGGACTCCAGCATCTGGTTGCGACAACCAGATAGGAAGGAAAGGGGGAAAAACAAGGAGAAAGGCAACCGTGAGTACTCATCCAAAGTACTCGCAAGCAAGGAGCTACACTACATATGCATGGATATATGTGTAAAGGGGCATATCAGTGGACTGAACTGCAGAATGCCAGAATAAAAGGGGGACAGCTAGTCCTGTCGAAGACTACGCTTCTGGCCATCTCCATCTTGCAGCATGTAGAAGAGAGTAGATTGAAGTCCTCCAAGTAGCATCGCATAGCATCATCCTACCCGGCGATCCCCCCTCGTCGCCCTGTTAGAGAGCGATCACCGGGTTGTATCTTGCACTTGGAAGGGTGTATTTTATTCAGTATTCGGTTCTAGTTGTCATAAGGTCATGGTACAACTCCGGGTCGTCCTTTTACCGAGGGACACGGCTATTCGAATAGATAAACTTCTCTGCAGGGGTGCACCACATAACCCAACACGCTCGATCCCATTTGGCCGGACACAATTTTCTGGGTCATGCCCGGCCTTGTAAGATCAACGCGTCGCAGCCCCACCTAAGCACAACAGAGAGGTCAGCACGCCGGTCTAACCCTATGCGCGCAGGGGTCTGGGCCCATCGCCCTATGCACACCTGCACGTTGCGTACGCGGCCGGAAGCAGACCTAGCCTAGTGGCGTTCCAGTCCAATCCGGCACGCGCCACTCAGTCGCTGACGTCACAAAGGCTTCGGCCGATACCACGACGCCGGGATACCCATAACTACTCCCGCGTAGATGGTTAGTGCCTATAGACCAAATGGCCAGACTCAGATCAAATACCAAGAACTCGTTAAGCGTGTTATGTCGAAGTAACCGCGGACGCCATCCAGGGCCAGGCCCACCTCTCGCCTAGGTGGTCTCAACCTGCCCTATCGCTCCGCCACAAAGATCCACTTGCGGGTACTCCTACGAGCCGACCCGACTTTAGTCATCACATGTGTCATGTATATAGTATATAAGTATTTACCCGTGATCACCTCCCAAAGTGATCACGGCCCAGTAGTATAGCATGGCAGACGGACAAGAGTGTAGGGCCACTGATGGAACACTAGCATCCTATACTAAGCATGTAGGATTGCAGGTAAAGGTAACAACAGTAGAAGCAAGGATAGGCTATGCATCAGGATAGGATATCGGAAAGCAGTAACATGCTACACTACTCTAATGCAAGCAGTATAGAGAAGAATAGGCGATATCTGGTGATCAAGGGGGGGGGCTTGCCTGGTTGCTCTGGCAAGTAGGAGGGGTCGTCATCTCCGTAGTCGAACTGGGCAGCAGCAGTGTCGGTCTCGTAGTCTACCCGAGAGAAGAGGGGGAAGAAACAGTAAATACAATGCAAACATAAACATGACGATGCGTGACAAGACAATGAGCAGTTCTAGGTGTGTCCTAACGCGACAGTAGGTGGTACCGGCGAAGGGAGGAACATCCGGGAAAGTATTCCCGCTGTTTCGCGTTCTCGGACAGACGGACCGGAGGGGGAAAGTTGCTAGTTCGATAGGTTAGGGAGGTGTGGTGGACGAACGGACTGCGTATCCGGATTCGTCTCGTCGTTCTGAGCAACTTTCATGTAGAAAACATTTCCATCCGAGTTACGGTTTAAAAGATATGAATTTTCAAAGATTATTTGAATTTCTGGAATTATTTGAATTTAGCAAAAATGAATTATGACATCAGCATGAGGTAACGCTGACGTCAGCAGGTCAACAGGTCGGCTGACCAGTCAAACCAGACAGTTGGGTCCACTGGGACCCACATGTCATTGACAGGGCACTAACAGAGTTTTATAAGTAACTTAAACAAGGTTATTAGCAGGTAGGCCCCACCTGTCAGTGCCTATTTAGATTAATTAATTAGTTTTATTTATAAAAACATTTTATTTAGTTTACTTATGCGGCGGGGCCCGCATGTCAGCATCACAGAGACGCCAGTCAGCACGTTGACTGGGTCAACCCAGTCAACGGGGCCCGCTGGCAGTGACCCGGGGTGGCCCCAGGTGTGCCACGTCAGCGGCGGTCGGCGGCACGTCGCCGGTGACGCCAAACACGGCGGAGGGCTTCGGACCTTGTCGGATTTCGCCTACGGGCAACCGTTTCGCGCGCGCGAGGGCGCGTTCGAACGGGCGGAGCAACGCGCGTCGAGCAGCCGTGGTGGCGTCGCCGGAGTTGGCTGGAATCAGCGCCGGCGTCGAGGCCAGCGGCGGAGCGGCTTCGGCCGAAGACGGAAACGGCGAGGCAGCACGCTAGTGAGCAAAAGAGGAGGCTGGGGAGGATCTACGTGGTGCGGCGAGTCCAATGGGTACGAGCCCGTGACCAAACCGTCACCGGAGACGCGTCGGCGACGAGCTCCGCGGCGATGCGTTCGGCCTCGTTGTGAGAGCTAGCTAGGGTTCGCGCGAGAGCAAATGGAGAAGGGTAGGAGGTAGAGGAGCTCACCGCGCGGCACACGGAGGCCGGTGAGAGGCTTAGTAGCAGCAGCAGTCGCCGGAGTCGAAGAAGACGGCGGCGACCCGAGGAAGAAGGCGACGGCGTTGGGGGTGATGTAGGGGGTCCCGGCTCGAGCAGGTGGTCGGGGAGGACGGGCTCGACGCGGCGGAGCTCGTGGACACGTCGGGGAGGAGAACGGGCCTCGGTGGCCGCGGCTATGGCGCAGCCATGGCGACGGCGGCGCTCGGTTGCGGTGGGGAACGAGGTGGAGCTGAGGGAGGAGGGAGAGGCGCAGGAACCGAGGGCGAGAGTGGGGGCGAGTGGGAGGCGCGATCGAGGAGGCGGGGCGTGGCGGCCTTATCCTTCCCCGTCGCCGGCGAGGGGGTGCGACGGGGACCTGCCCCTGTTCCGACCCCGGTCGGGGGAACAGGGAAGGGGAGGGCACGACCGAGCGAGGTGGGCCAGGCCGGCTGGGCCTGGGGTCGGCCCAGTTGGGCCAGGGTCTAGTGGGGGGGAGGGTTTTCTCTTCTTCTCTTTTTTTGTTTGTTTCTCCCCTTTTGTATTTTCTTTTTATTTATTTATTTTCTTTTCTGTTTTAATTCATTTAAAAGTACTTAGGCATTTTATAAAAATGTGTTTACTTCACCATAATTACCGATGCAATAATTGACATAGCCCGAACATTTTTATTCTAATATTTGAAAACTTTTGTCGTTTGACTTATTTAGGATTTAAATTTGAAACGGTTTTGAATTAACCCGAGATTAATTACAGTGACAGAGGTGACGTGCCATCATTAACGTGAGATTACTGCAGCATGATTATCCGGGCGTTACAGAGGGTCATGACAAAAACTGGATGCACTTCGTGTACAAACTGGACAATCTCTTTCGAAGTATCAGGGTTTCGGATGAAAAACTCATCTGTTACACTGGCAATTCAAAATTTTAATAACTTATTACAACTCTGGACGTTTTATGCACTCAGCATCCACCATTCAAAGCCACGTCATCAACTTTCAACCCTTTGTGTCATAATTTGCTATTTTTAATGCATTTACTTATTTGTTTTGAGCTAAATGGCCCTGCAATTGAAAATCTCTACAAATGAACTCCGAAAAGGTTGAAACATGGCATGGTATCATCATTTCACCCGCATAGCATGTGCAAAAAAGTAGAGACGGTCACCGCAAAAACTGGATGCACTTCGTGTGCAAACTGGACAATCTCTTTCGAAGTATCAGGGTTTTAGACGAAAACTCATCTGTTACACCGGCAATTCAAAATTTTAATACCTTATTACAACTCCGAATGTTTTTTGCATCCAGCATGCAACATTCAAAGCCACGTCATCAACTTTAAACCCTTTCTGACATAATTTGCTCTTTTTAATGCATTTACTGATTTGTTTTGAGCTAACTGGCCCTGAAATTGAAAAGCTCTATAAATGAACACTGAAAAGGTTGAAACTTGGCATGGTATCATCATTTCACCCGCATAGCATGTGCTAAAAAGTAGAGAGGGTCATGGCAAAAACTGTATGCACCTCGTGTACAAGCTGGACAATCTCTTTCGAAGTATCAGGGTTTCGGATGAAAACTCATCTGTTACAGCGGCAATTCAAAATTTTAATAACTTCTTACAACTCTGGACGTCATTTGCGTTGAGCATGCACCATTCAAAGCCACGTCATCAACTTTCAACCCTTTGTGACATAATTTGCTATTTTTAATGCATTTACTGATTTGTTTTGAGCTAAATGGCCCTGAAATTGAAAAGCTCTACAAATGAACTCTGAAAAGGTTGAAACTTGGCATGGTATCATCATTTCACCTGCATAGCATGTGCAAAAAATTAGAGAGGGTCACGGGAAAAACTGGATGCACTTCGTGTACAAACTGGACAATCTCTTTCGAAGTATCAGGGTTTCGGACGAAAACTCATCTGTTAGACGCAATTCGAAATTTTAATAACTTATTACAACTCCGGACGTTTTTTGCATTCAGCATGCACCATTCAAAGCCACCTCATCAACTTTCAACCGTTTCCGACATAATTTGTTATTTTTCATCCATTTACTGATTTGTTTTGAGCTAAATGGCCCTGAAATTGAAAAGCTCTACAAATGATCTCTGAAAAGATTGAAACTTGGCATGGTATCATCATTTCACCCGCATAGCATGTGCAAAAAAGTAGAGAGGGTCATGGCAAAAACTGGATGCACTTCATGTACAAACTGGACAATCTCTTTCGAAGTATCAGGGTTTCGGATGAAAACTCATCTGTTACACCGGCAATTCAAAACTTTAATAACTTATTAAAACTCTGGACGTTTTTTGCATTCAGCATGCACCATTCAAAGCCACGTCATCAACTTTCAACCCTTTGTGACATAATTTGCTATTTTTAATGCATTTACTGATTTGTTTTGAGCTAAATGGCCCTGCAATTGAGAAGCTCTAAAATCAACTCTGAAAAGGTTGAAACCTGGCATGGTATCATTATTTCACCCGCATAGCATGTGCAAAAAAGTAGAAAGGGTCAAGGAAAACACTGGATGCACTTCGTGTAACAACTGGACAATCTCTTTCGAAGTATCAGGGTTTCGGACGAAAACTCATCTGTTACACCGGCAATTCAAACTTTTAATAACTTATTACAACTCCGGACGTTTTTTGCATTCAGCATGCAGCATTGAAAGCCACATCATCAACTTTCAACTATTTCCGACATAATTTGTTGTTTTTCACGCATTTAATGTTTTCTTTTGAGCTAAATGGCCCTCAAATTGAAAAGATCTACAAATGAGCTCCGAAAAGGTTGAAACTTGGCATGGTATCATCATTTCACCCGCATAGCATGTGCAAAAAAGTAGAGAGGGTCACGGCAAAAACTAGATGCACTTCGTGTACAAACTAGACAATCTCTTTCGAAGTATCACGGTTTCGGACGAAAACTCATGTGTTACACCGGCAATTCAAAATTTTAATAACTTATTACAACTCTGGACGTTTTTTGCATTCAGCATGCACCATTCAAAGCCACGTCATCAACTTTCAACCCTTTGTGATATAATTTGCTATTTTTAATGCATTTACTGATTTGTTTTGAGCTAAATGGGCCTGAAATTGAAAAGCTCTACAAATGAACTCTGAAAAGGTTGAAACCTGGCATTGTATCATTATTTCACCTACATAGCATGTGCAAAAAAGTAGAGAGGGTCATGGCAAAAACTGGATGCACCTCATATACAAACTGATAAATCTCATTCGAAGTATCAGGGTTTTGGACGAAAACTCATCTGTTACACCGGCAATTCAAAATTTTAATAACTTATTACAACTCTGGACGTTTTTTGCATTCAGCATGCACCATTCAAAGCCACGTCATCAACTTTCAACCCTTTTTGACATAATTTGCTATGTTTAATGCATATATTGATTTGTTTTGAGCTAAATGGTCCTTCAATTGAAAATCTCTACAAATGAACTCCGAAAAGGTTGAAACTTGGCATGGTATCATCATTTCACCCGCATAGCATGTGCAAAAAAGTAGAGATGGTCACCGCAAAAACTGGATGCACTTCGTGTGCAAACTGGACAATCTCTTTCGAAGTATCAGGGTTTTAGACGAAAAATCATCTGTTACACCGGCAATTAAAATTTTTAATAACTTATTACAACTCGGAATGTTTTTTGCATCCAGCATGCAACATTCAAAGCCACGTCATCAACTTTCAACCCTTTCTGACATAATTTGCTCTTTTTAATGCATTTACTGATTTGTTTTGAGCTAAATGGCCCTGAAATTGAAAAGTTCTATAAATGAACACTGAAAAGGTTGAAACTTGGCATGGTATCATCATTTCACCCGCATAGCATGTGCAAAAAAGTAGAGAGGGTCATGGCAAAAACTGGATGCACCTCATGTACAAACTGGACAATCTCTTTCGAAGTATCTGGGTTTCGGACGAAAACTCATCTGTTACACCGGCAATTCAAAATTTTAATAACTTCTTACAACTCTGGACGTCTTTTGCATTCAGCATGCACCATTCAATGCCACGTCATCAACTTTCAACCCTTTGTGACATAATTTGCTATTTTTAATGCATTTACTGATTTGTTTTGAGCTAAATGGCCTTGAAATTGAAAATCTCTACAAATGAACTCTGAAAAGGTTGAAACTTGGCATGGTATCATCATTTCACCCGCATAGCATGTGCAAAAAATTAGAGAGGGTCACGGGAACAACTGGATGCACTTCGTGTACAAACTGGACAATCTCTTTCGAAGTATCAGGGTTTCGGACGAAAACTCATCTGTTAGACCGGCAATTCAAAACTTTAATAACTTATTACAACTCCGGACGTTTTTTGCATTCAGCATGCACCATTAAAAGCCACGTCATCAACTTTCAACCGTTTCCGATATAATTTGTTGTTTTTCATCCATTTACTGATTTGTTTTGAGCTAAATGGCCCTGAAATTGAAAAGCTCTACAAATGAACTCTGAAGAGATTGAAACTTGGCATGGTATCATCATTTCACCCGCATAGCATGTGCAAAAAAGTAGAGAGGGTCATGGCAAAAACTGGATGCACTTCGTGTACAAACTGGACAATCTCTTTCGAAGTATCAGGGTTTCGGATGAAAACTCATCTGTTACACCGGCAATTCAAAATTTTAATAACTTATTACAACTCTGGACGTTTTTTGCATTCAGCATGCACCATTCAAAGCCACGTCATCAACTTTCAACCCTTTGTGACATAATTTGCTATTTTTAATGCATTTACTGATTTGTTTTGAGCTAAATGGCCCTGCAATTGAAAAGCTCTAAAATGAACTCTGAAAAGGTTGAAACCTGGCATGGTATCATTATTTCACCCGCATAGCATGTGCAAAAAAGTAGAAAGGGTCAAGGAAAAAACTGGATGCACTTCGTGTACCAACTGGACAATCTCTTTCGAACTACCAGGGTTTCGGACGAAAACTCATCTGTTACACCGGCAATTCAAAAATTTAATAACTTATTACAACTCCGGACGTTTTTTCATTCAGCATGCAACATTCAAAGCCACGTCATCAACTTTCAACTGTCCCCGACATAATTTGTTGTTTTTCACGCATTTAATGTTTTCTTTTGAGCTAAATGGCCCTCAAATTGAAAAGCTCTACAAATGAGCTCTGAAAAGGTTGAAACTTGGCATGGTATCATCATTTCACCCGCATAGCATGTGCAAAAAAGTAGCGAGGGTCACGGCAAAAACTGGATGCACTTCGTGTACAAACTAGACAATCTCTTTCGAAGTATCACGGTTTCGGACGAAAACTCATCTGTTACACCGGCAATTCAAAATTTTAATAACTTATTACAACTCTGGATGTTTTTTGCATGTAGCATGCACCATTCAAAGCCACGTCATCAACTTTCAACCCTTTGTGATATAATTTGCTATTTTTAATGCATTTACTGATTTGTTTTGAGCTAAATGGGCCTGAAATTGAAAAGCTCTACAAATGAACTCTGAAAAGGTTGAAACCTGGCATTGTATCATTATTTCACCCGCATAGCATGTGCAAAAAAGTAGAGAGGGTCATGGCAAAAACTGGATGCACCTCATATACAAACTGATAAATCTCTTTCGAAGTATCAGGGTTTCGGACGAAAACTCATCTGTTACACTGGCAATTCAAAATTTTAATAACTTATTACAACTCTGGACGTTTTTTGCATTCAGCATGCACCATTCAAAGCCACGTCATCAACTTTCAACCCTTTCTGACATAATTTGCTATGTTTAATGCATTTACTGATTGGTTTTGAGCTAAATGGCCCTGCAATTGAAAATCTCTACAAATGAACTCCGAAAAGGTTGAAACTTGGCATGGTATCATCATTTCACCCGCATAGCATGTGCAAAAAAGTAGAGATGGTCACCGCAAAAACTGGATGCACTTCGTGTGCAAACTGGACAATCTCTTTCGAAGTATCAGGGTTTTAGACGAAAACTCATCTGTTACACCGGCAATTAAATTTTTTAATAACTTATTACAACTCCGAATGTTTTTTGCATCCAGCATGCAACATTCAAAGCCACGTCATCAACTTTCAACCCTTTCTGACATAATTTGCTCTTTTTAATGCATTTACTGATTTGTTTTGAGCTAAATGGCCCTGAAATTGAAAAGTTCTATAAATGAACACTGAAAAGGTTGAAACTTGGCATGGTATCATCATTTCACCCGCATAGCATGTGCAAAAAAGTAGAGAGGGTCATGGCAAAAACTGGATGCACCTCGTGTACAAACTGGACAATCTCTTTCGAAGTATCAGGGTTTCGCACGAAAACTCATCTGTTACACCGGCAATTCAAAATTTTAATAACTTCTTACAACTCTGGACGTCTTTTGCATTCAGCATGCACCATTCAAAGCCACGTCTTCAACTTTCAACCCTTTGTGACATAATTTGCTATTTTTAATGCATTTACTGATTTGTTTTGAGCTAAATGGCCCTGAAATTGAAAAGCTCTACAAATGAACTCTGAAAAGGTTGAAACTTGGCATGGTATCATCATTTCACCCGCATAGCATGTGCAAAAAATTAGAGAGGGTCACGGGAACAACTGGATGCACTTCGTGTACAAACTGGACAATCTCTTTCGAAGTATCAGGGTTTCGGAGGAAAACTCATCTGTTAGACCGGTAATTCAAAACTTTAATAACTTATTACAACTCCGGACGTTTTTTGCATTCAGCATGCACCATTCAAAGCCACGTCATCAACTTTCAACCGTTTCCGATATAATTTGTTGTTTTTCATCCATTTACTGATTTGTTTTGAGCTAAATGGCCCTGAAATTGAAAAGCTCTACAAATGAACTCTGAAAAGATTGAAACTTGGCATGGTATCATCATTTCACCCGCATAGCATGTGCAAAAAAGTAGAGAGGGTCATGGCAAAAACTGGATGCACTTCGTGTACAAACTGGACAATCTCTTTCGAAGTATCAGGGTTTCGGATAAAAACTCATCTGTTACACCGGCAATTCAAAATTTTAATAACTTATTACAACTCTGGACGTTTTTTTGCATTCAGCATGCACCATTCAAAGCCACGTCATCAACTTTCAACCCTTTGTGACATAATTTGCTATTTTTAATGCATTTACTGATTTGTTTTGAACTAAATGGCCCTGCAATTGAAATGCTCTAAAATGAACTCTGAAAAGGTTGAAACCTGGCATGGTATCATTATTTCACCCGCATAGCATGTGCAAAAAAGTAGAAAGGGTCAAGGAAAAAACTGGATGCACTTCGTGTACCAACTGGACAATCTCTTTCGAAGTATCAGGGTTTCGGACGAAAACACATCTGTTACACCGGCAATTCAAAATTTTAATAACTTATTACAACTTCGGACGTTTTTTGCATTCAGCATGCACCATATAAAGCCACGTCATCAACTTTCAACCCTTTCTGACATAATTTGCTATGTTTAATGCATTTACTGATTTGTTTTGAGCTAAATGGCCCTGCAATTGAAAAGCTCTACAAATGAACTCTGAAAAGGTTGAAACTTGGCATGGTATCATCATTTCACCCGCATAGCATGTGCAAAAAATTAGAGAGGGTCACGGGAACAACTGGATGCACTTCGTGTACAAACTGGACAATCTCTTTCGAAGTATCAGGGTTTCGGACGAAAACTCATCTGTTAGACCGGTAATTCAAAACTTTAATAACTTATTACAACTCCGGACGTTTTTTGCATTCAGCATGCACCATTCAAAGCCACGTCATCAACTTTCAACCGTTTCCGATATAATTTGTTGTTTTTCATCCATTTACTGATTTGTTTTGAGCTAAATGGCCCTGAAATTGAAAAGCTCTACAAATGAACTCTGAAAAGATTGAAACTTGGCATGGTATCATCATTTCACCCGCATAGCATGTGCAAAAAAGTAGAGAGGGTCATGGCAAAAATTGGATGCACTTCGTGTACAAACTGGACAATCTCTTTCGAAGTATCAGGGTTTCGGATAAAAACTCATCTGTTACACCGGCAATTCAAAATTTTAATAACTTATTACAACTCTGGACGTTTTTTTGCATTCAGCATGCACCATTCAAAGCCACGTCATCAACTTTCAACCCTTTGTGACATAATTTGCTATTTTTAATGCATTTACTGATTTGTTTTGAACTAAATGGCCCTGCAATTGAAATGCTCTAAAATGAACTCTTAAAAGGTTGAAACCTGGCATGGTATCATTATTTCACCCGCATAGCATGTGCAAAAAAGTAGAAAGGGTCAAGGAAAAAACTGGATGCACTTCGTGTACCAACTGGACAATCTCTTTCGAAGTATCAGGGTTTCGGACGAAAACACATCTGTTACACCGGCAATTCAAAATTTTAATAACTTATTACAACTTCGGACGTTTTTTACATTCAGCATGCACCATATAAAGCCACGTCATCAACTTTCAACCCTTTCTGACATAATTTGCTATGTTTAATGCATTTAATGATTTGTTTTGAGCTAAATGGCCCTGCAATTGAAAATCTCTACAAATGAACTCCGAAAAGGTTGAAACTTGTCATGGTATCATCATTTCACCCGCATAGCATGTGCAAAAAAGTAGAGATGGTCACGGCAAAAACTGGATGCACTTCGTGTGCAAATTGGACAATCTCTTTCGAAGTATCAGGGTTTTAAACGAAAACTCATCTGTTACACCGGCAATTAAAATTTTTAATAACTTATTACTACTCCGAATGTTTTTTGCATCCAGCATGCAACATTCAAAGCCACGTCATCAACTTTCAACCCTTTCTGACATAATTTGCTCTTTTTAATGCATTTACTGATTTGTTTTGAGCTAAATGGCCCTGAAATTGAAAAGTTCTATAAATGAACACTGAAAAGTATGAAACTTGGCATGGTATCATCATTTCACCCGCATAGCATGTGCAAAAAACTAGAGAGCGTCATGGCAAAAACTGGATGCACCTCGTGTACAAACTGGACAATCACTTTCGAAGTATCAGGGTTTCGGACGAAAACACATCTGTTACACCGGCAATTCAAAATTTTAATAACTTCTTACAACTCTGGACGTCTTTTGCATTCACCATGCCCCATTCAATGCCACGTCATCAACTTTCAACCCTTTGTGACATAATTTGCTATTTTTAATGCATTTACTGATTTGTTTTGAGCTAAATGGCCCTGAAATTGAAAAGCTCTACAAATGAACTCTGAAAAGGTTGAAACGTGGCATGCTATCATCATTTCACCCGCATAGCATGTGCAAAAAATTAGAGAGGGTCACGGGAAAAACTGGATGCACTTCGTGTACAAACTGGACAATCTCTTTCGAAGTATCAGGGTTTCGGACGAAAACTCATCTGTTAGACCGGCAATTCAAAACTTTAATAACTTATTCCGACTCCGGACGTTTTTTGCATTCAGCATGCACCATTCAAAGCCACGTCATCAACTTTCAACCGTTTCCGATATAATTTGTTGTTTTTCATCCATTTACTGATTTGTTTTGAGCTAAATGGCCCTGAAATTGAAAAGCTCTACAAATGAACTCTGAAAAGATTGAAACTTGGCATGGTATCATCATTTCACCCGCATAGCATGTGCAAAAAAGTAGAGAGGGTCATGGCAAAAACTGGATGCACTTCGTGTACAAACTGGACAATCTCTTTCAAAGTATCAGGGTTTCGGATGAAAACTCATCTGTTACACCGGCAATTCAAAATGTTAATAACTTATTACAACTCTGGACGTTTTTTGCATTCAGCATGCACCATTCAAAGCCACGTCATCAACTTTCAACCCTTTGTGACATAATTTGCTGTTTTTAATGCATTTACTAATTTGTTTTGAACTAAATGGCCCTGCAATTGAAATGCTCTAAAATGAACTCTGAAAAGGTTGAAACCTGGCATGGTATCATTATTTCACCCGCATAGCATGTGCAAAAAAGTAGAAAGGGTCAAGGAAAAAACTGGATGCACTTCGTGTACCAACTGGGCAATCTCTTTCGAAGTATCAGGGTTTCGGACGAAAACTCATCTGTTACACCGGCAATTCAAAATTTTAATAACTTATTACAACTCCGGACGTTTTTTGCATTCAGCATGCAACATTCAAAGCCACGTCATCAACTTTCAACCGTTTCCGACATAATTTGTTGTTTTTCACGCATTTAATGTTTTCTTTTGAGCTAAATGGCCCTCAAATTGAAAAGCTCTACAAATGAACTCTGAAAAGGTTGAAACTTGGCATGGTATCATCATTTCACCCGCATAGCATGTGCAAAAAAGTAGAGAGGGTCACGGCAAAAACTGGATGCACTTCGTGTACAAACTAGACAATCTCTTTCGAAGTATCACGGTTTCGGACGAAAACTCATCTGTTACACCGGCAATTCAAAATTTTAAAAACTTATTACAACTCTGGACATTTTTTGCATTCAGCATGCACCATTCAAAGCCACGTCATCAACTTTCAAACCTTTCTGACATAATTTGCTATTCTGAATGCATTTGCTGATATGTTTTGAGCTAAATGGGCCTGAAATTGAAAAGCTCTACAAATGAACTCTGAAAAGGTTGAAACCTGGCATGGTATCAGTATTTCACCCGCATAGCATGTGCAAAAAAGTAGAGAGGGTCATGGCAAAAACTGGATGCACCTCATATACAAACTGGACAATCTCTTTCGAAGTATCAGGGTTTCGGACGAAAACTCATCTGTTACACTGGCAATTCAAAATTTTAATAACTTATTACTACTCCAGACGTTTTTTGCATCCAGCATGCAACATTCAAAGCCACATCATCAACTTTCAACCCTTTCGGACATAATTTGCTATTTTTCATGCATTTACTGATGATTTTTGAGCTAAATGGCATTGAAATTGAAAAGCTCTACAAATGAACTCTGAAAAGGTTGAAACTTGGCATGGTATCATCATTTCACCCGCATAGCATGTGCAAAGAAGTAGAGAGTGTCACGGCCAAAACTGGATGCACTTCGTGTACAAACTGGACAATCTCTTTTGAAGTATCAGGGTTCCGGATGAAAACTCATCTGTTACACCGGCAATTCAAAATTTTAATAACTTATTACAACTCTGGACGTTTTTTGCATCCAGCATGCACCATTCAAAGCCACGTCATCAACTTTCAACCCTTTCTGACATAATTTGCTATTCTGAATGCATTTGCTGATTTGTTTTGAGCTAAATGGGCCTGAAATTGAAAAGCTCTACAAATGAACTCTAAAAAGGTTTAAACCTGGCATGGTATCATTATTTCACCCGCATGGCATGTGCAAAAAAGTAGCGAGGGTCATGGCAAAAACTGGATGCACCTCATATACAAACCGGACAATCTCTTTCGAAATATCAGGGTTTCGGACGAAAACACATCTGTTACACCGGCAATTCAAAATTTTAATAACTTATTACTACTCCGGACGTTTTTTGCATCCAGCATGCAACATTCAAAGCCACGTCATCAACTTTAACCCTTTCTGACATAATTTGTTATTTTTCATGCATTTACTGATGATTTTTGAGCTAAATGGCCCTGAAATTGAAAAGCTCTACAAATGAACTCTGAAAAGGTTGAAACCTGGCATTGTATCATTATTTCACCCGCATAGCATGTGCAAAAAAGTAGAGAGGGTCATGGCAAAAACTGGATGCACCTCATATACAAACTGGACAATCTCTTTCGAAGTATCAGGGTTTCGGACGAAAACTCATCTGTTACACCGGCAATTCAAAATTTTAATAACTTATTACAACTCTGGACGTTTTTTGCATTCAGCATGCACCATTCAAAGCCACGTCATCAACTTTCAACCCTTTGTGACATAATTTGCTATTTTTAATGCATTTACTGATTTGTTTTGAACTAAATGGCCCTGCAATTGAAATGCTCTAAAATGAACTCTGAAAAGGTTGAAACCTGGCATGGTATCATTATTTCACCCGCATAGCATGTGCAAAAAATTAGAAAGGGTCAAGGAAAAAACTGGATGCACTTCGTCTACCAACTGGACAATCTCTTTCGAAGTATCAGGGTTTTAGACAAAAACTCATCTGTTACACCGGCAATTCAAAATTTTAATAACTTATTACAACTCCGGATGTTTTTGCATCCAGCATGCAATATTCAAAGCCACGTCATCAACTTTCAACCATTTGTGACATAATTTGCTATTTTTAATGCATTTACTGATTTGTTTTGAGCTAAATGGCCCCGCAATTGAAAATCTCTACAAATGAACTCCGAAAAGGTTGAAACTTGGCATGGTATCATCATTTCACCCGTATAGCATGTGCAAAAAAGTAGAGACGGTCACCGCAAAAACTGGATGCACTTCGTGTGCAAACTGGACAATCTCTTTCGAAGTATCAGGGTTTTAGACGAAAACTCATCTGTTACACCGACAATTCAAAATTTTAATAACTTATTACAACTCCGAATGTTTTTTGCATCCAGCATGCAACATTCAAAGCCACGTCATCAACTTTCAACCCTTTCTAACATAATTTGCTATTTTTAATGCATTTACTCATTTGTTTTGAGCTAAATGGCCCTGAAATTGAAAAGCTCTATAAATGAACTCTGAAAAGGTTGAAACTTGGCATGGTATCATCATTTCACCCACATAGCATGTGCAAAAAAGTAGAGAGGGTCATGGCAAAAATTGGATGCACCTCGTGTACAAACTGGACAATCTCTTTCGAAGTATCAGGGTTTCGGACGAAAACTCATCTGGTACACCGGAAATTCAAAATTTTAATAACTTCTTATAACTCTGGACGTCTTTTGCATTCAGCATGCACCATTCAAAGCCACGTCATCAACTTTCAAACCTTTGTGACATAATTTGCTATTTTTAATGCATTTAGTGATTTGTTTTGACCTAAATGGCCCTGAAATTGAAAAGCTCTACAAATGAACTCTGAAAAGGTTGAAACTTGGCATGGTATCATCATTTCAACCGCATAGCATGTGCAAAAAATTAGAGAGGGTCAGGGGGAAAACTGGATGAACTTCGTGTACAAACTGGACAATCTCTTTCGAAGTATTAGGGTTTCGGACGAAAACTCATCTGTTACACCGGCAATTCAAAATTTTAATAACTTATTACAACTCTGGACGTTTTTTGCATTCAGCATGCACCATTCAAAGCCACGTCATGAACTTTCAACCCTTTGTGACATAATTTGCTATTTTTAATGCATTTACTGATTTGTTTTGAACTAAATGGCCCTGCAATTGAAAAGCTCTACGAATGAACTCTGAAAAGGTTGAAACTTGGCATGGTATCATCAATTCACCCGCATAGCATGTGCAAAAAAGTAGAGAGGGTCACTGCAAAAACAGGAAGCACTTCGTGTGCAAACTGGACAATCTCTTTCGAAGTATCAGGGTTTTAGACGAAAACTCATCTGTTACACCGCCAATTCAACATTTTAATAACTTATTACAAGTCCGGATGTTTTTTGCATCCAGCATGCAACATTCAAAGCCACGTCATCAACTTTCAACCCTTTCTGACATAATTTGCTATTTTTAATGCATTTACTGATTGGTTTTGAGCTAAATGGCCCTGAAATTGAAATGTTCTATAAATGAACTCTGAAAAGGTTGAAACTTGGCATGGTATCATCATTTCACCCGCATAGCATGTGCAAAAAAATAGAGAGGGTCATGGCAAAAACTGGATGCACCTCGTGTACAAACTGGACAACCTCTTTCGAAGTGTCAGGGTTTCGGATGAAAACTCATCTGTTACACCGGCAATTCAAAATTTTAATAACTTCTTACAACTCTGGACGTCTTTTGCATTCAGCATGCACTATTTAAAGCCACGTCTTCAACTTTCAACCCTTTGTGACATAATTTGCTATTTTTAATGCATTTACTGATTTGTTTTGAGCTAAATGGCCCTGAAATTGGAGAGCTCTACAAATGAACTCTGAATAGGTTGAAACTTGGCATGGTATCATCATTTCACCCGCATAGCATGTGCAAAAAAGTAGAGAGGGTCACGACAAAAACTGGATGCACTTCGTGTACAAACTGGACAATCTCTTTTGAACTATCAGGGTTCCGAACGAAAACTCATCTGTTACACCGGCAATTCAAAATTTTAATAACTTATTACAACTCTGGACGTTTTTTGCATTCAGCATGCACCATTCAAAGCCACGTCATCAACTTTCAACCCTTTGTGACATAATTTGCTAATTTTAATGCATTTACTAATTTGTTTTGAGCTAAATGGCTCTGCAATTGAAAATCTCTACAAATGAACTCCGAAAAGGTTGAAACTTGGCATGGTATCATCATTTCACCCGCATAGCATGTGCAAAAAAGTAGAGATGGTCACCGCAAAAACTGGATGCACTTCGTGTGCAAACTGGACAATCTATTTCGAAGTATCAGGGTTTTAGACGAAAACTCATATGTTACACCGACAATTCAAAATTTTAATAACTTATTACAACTCCGAATGTTTTTTGCATCCAGCATGCAACATTCAAAGCCACGTCATCAACTTTCAACCCTTTCTGACATAATTTGCTATTTTTAATGCATTTACTGATTTGTTTTGAGCTAAATGGCCCTGAAATTGAAAAGCTCTATAAATGAACTCTGAAAAGGTTGAAACTTGGCATGGTATCATCATTTCACCCGCATAGCATGTGCAAAAAAGTAGAGAGGGTCATGGCAAAAACTGGATGCACCTCGTGTACAAACTGGACAATCTCTTTCGAAGTATCAGGGTTTCGGACGAAAACTCATCTGTTACACCGGAAATTCAAAATTTTAATAACTTCTTATAACTCTGGACGTCTTTTGCATTCAGCATGCACCATTCAAAGCCACGTCATCAACTTTCAACCCTTTGTGACATAAATTGCTATTTTAATGCATTTACTGATTTGTTTTGACCTAAATGGCCCTGCAATTAAAAAGCTCTACAAATGAACTCTGAAAAGGTTGAAACTTGGCATGGTTTCATCATTTCACCCGCATAGCATGTGCAAAAAAGAAGAGAGGGTCATGGCAAAAACTGGATGCACCTCGTGTACAAACTGGACAATCTCTTTCGAAGTACCAGGGTTTCGGACGAAAACTCATCTGTTACACCGGAAATTCAAAATTTTAATAACTTCTTATAACTCTGGACGTCTTTTGCATTCAGCATGCACCATTCAAAGCCACGTCATCAACTTTCGACCCTTTGTGAGATAATTTGCTATTTTTAGTGCATTTACTTATTTATTTTGACCTAAATGGCCCTGAAATTGAAAAGCTCTACAAATGAACTCTGAAAAGGTTGAAACTTGGCATGGTATCATCATTTCACCCGCATAGCATGTGCAAAAAATTAGAGAGGGTCATGGGGAAAACTGGATGCACTTGGTGTACAAACTGGACAATCTCTTTCGAAGTATCAGGGTTTCAGATGAAAACTCTTCTGTTACACCGGCAATTGAAAATTTTAATAACTTATTATAACTCTGGACGTTTTTTGCATTCAGCATGCACCATTCAAAGCCACGTCATGAACTTTCAACCCTTTGTGACATAATTTGCTTTGTTTAATGCATTTACTGATTTGTTTTGAACTAAATGGCCCTGCAATTGAAAAGCTCTACAAAAGAACTCTGAAAAGGTTGAAACTTGGCATGGTATCATCAATTCACCCGCATAGCATGTGCAAAAAAGTAGAGAGGGTCACCGCAAAAACAGGAAGCACTTCGTGTGCAAGCTGGACAATCTCTTTCGAAGTATCATGGTTTTAGACGAAAACTCATCTGTTACACCGGCAATTCAAAATTTTAATAACTTATTACATCTCCGGATGTTTTTTGCATCCAGCATGCAACATTCAAAGCCACGTCATCAACTTTCAACCCTTTCTGACATAATTTGCTATTTTTAATGTATTTACTGATTTGTTTTGAGCTGAATGGCCCTAAAATTGAAAAGTTCTATAAATGAACTCTGAAAAGGTTAAAACTTGGCATGGTATCATCATTTCACCCGCATAGCATGTGCAAAAAAATAGAGAGGGTCATGGCAAAAACTGGATGCACCTCGTGTACAAACTGTACAATCTCTTTCGAAGTATCAGGGTTTCGGACGAAAACTCATCTGTTACACCGGCAATTCAAAATTTTAGTAACTTTTTACAACTCTGGACGTCTTTTGCATTCAGCATGCACCATTCAAAGCCACGTCTTCAACTTTCAACCCTTTGTGACATAATTTGCTATTTTTAATGCATTGACTGATTTGTTTTGAGCTAAATGGCCCTGAAATTGAAAAGCTCTACAAATGAACTCTGAAAAGGTTGAAACTTGGCATGGTATCATCATTTCACCCGCATAGCATGTGCAAAAAAGTAGAGAGGGTCACGGCAAAAACTGGATGCACTTCGTGTACAAACTGGACAATCTCTTTCGAACTATCAGGGTTCCGGACGAAAACTCATCTGTTACACCGGCAATTCAAAATTTTAATAACTTATTACAAATCTGGACGTTTTTTGCATTCAGCATGCACCATTCAAATCCACGTCATCAACTTTCAACCCTTTGTGACATAATTTGCTATTTTTAATGCGTTTACTGATTTGTTTTGAGCTAAATGGCCCTGCAATTGAAAATCTCTACAAATGAAATCCGAAAAGGTTGAAACTTGGCATGGTATCATCATTTCACCCGCATAGCATGTGCAAAAAAGTAGAGAGGGTCACCGCAAAAACAGGAAGCACTTCGTGTGCAAACTGGACAATCCCTTTCGAAGTATCAGGGTTTTAGACGAAAACTCATCTGTTACACCGGCAATTCAAAATTTTAATAACTTATTACAACTCCGAATGTTTTTTGCATCCAGCATGCAACATTCAAAGCCACGTCATCAACTTTCAACCCTTTCTGACATAATTTGCTATTTTTAATGCATTTACTAATTTGTTTTGAGCTAAATGGCCCTGAAATTGAAAAGCTCTATAAATGAACTCTGAAAATGTTGAAACTTGGCATGGTATCATCATTTCACCCGCATAGCATGTGCAAAAAAGTAGAGAGGGTCATGGCAAAAACTGGATGCACCTCGTGTACAAACTGGACAATCTCTTTCGAAGTATCAGGGTTTCGGACGAAAACTCATCTGTTACACCGGAAATTCAAAATTTTAATAACTTCTTATAACTCTGGACGTGTTTTGCATTCAGCATGCACCATTCAAAGCCACGTCATCAACTTTCAACCCTTTGTGACATAATTTGCTATTTTTAATACATTTACTGATTTGTTTTGACCTAAATGGCCCTGAAATTGAAAAGCTCTACAAATGAACTCTGAAAAGGTTGAAACTTGGCATGGTATCATCATTTCACCCGCATAGCATGTGCAAAAAAGTAGAGAGGGTCACGGCAAAAACTGGATGCACTTCGTGTACAAACTGGACAATCTCTTTCGAACTATCAGGGTTCCGGACGAAAACTCATCTGTTACACCGGCAATTCAAAATTTTAATAACTTATTACAACTCTGGACGTTTTTTGCATTCAGCATGCACCATTCAAATCCACGTCATCAACTTTCAACCCTTTGTGACATAATTTGCTATTTTTAATGCGTTTACTGATTTGTTTTGAGCTAAATGGCCCTGCAATTGAAAAGATCTACAAATGAAATCCGAAAAGGTTGAAACTTGGCATGGTATCATCATTTCACCCGCATAGCATGTGCAAAAAAGTAGAGAGGGTCACCGCAAAAACAGGAAGCACTTCGTGTGCAAACTGGACAATCCCTTTCGAAGTATCAGGGTTTTAGACGAAAACTCATCTGTTACACCGGCAATTCAAAATTTTAATAACTTATTACAACTCCGATTGTTTTTTGCATCCAGCATGCAACATTTAAAGCCATGTCATCAACTTTCAACCCTTTCTGACATAATTTGCTATTTTTAATGCATTTACTAATTTGTTTTGAGCTAAATGGCCCTGAAATTAAAAGCTCTATAAATGAACTCTGAAAATGTTGAAACTTGGCATGGTATCATCATTTCACCCACATAGCATGTGCAAAAAAGTAGAGAGGGTCATGGCAAAAACTAGATGCACCTCGTGTACAAACTGGACAATCTCTTTCGAAGTATCAGGGTTTCGGACGAAAACTCATCTGTTACATCGGAAATTCAAAATTTTAATAACTTCTTATAACTCTGGACGTCTTTTGCATTGAGCATGCACCATTCAAAGCCACGTCATCAACTTTCAACCCTTTGTGACATAAATTGCTATTTTTAATGCATTTACTGATTTGTTTTGACATAAATGGCCCTGAAATTGAAAAGCTCTACAAATGAACTCTGAAAAGGTTGAAACTTGGCATGGTATCATCATTTCACCCGCATAGCATGTGCAAAAAATTATAGAGGGTCATGGGGAAAACTGGATGCACTTCGTGTACAAGCTGGACAATCTCTTTCGAACTATCAGGGTTCCGGACGAAAACTCATCTGTCACACCGGCAATTCAAAATTTAAATAACTTATTACAACTCTGGACGTTTTTTGCATTCAGCATGCACCATTCAAATCCACGTCATCAACTTTCAACCCTTTGTGACATAATTTGCTATTTTTAATGCGTTTACTGATTTGTTTTGAGCTAAATGGCCCTGCAATTGAAAAGCTCTACAAATGAAATCCGAAAAGGTTGAAACTTGGCATGGTATCATCATTTCACCCGCATAGCATGTGGAAAAAAGTAGAGAGGGTCACCGCAAAAACAGGAAGCACTTCGTGTGCAAACTGGACAATCTCTTTCGAAGAATCAGGGTTTTAGACGAAATCTCATCTGTTACACCGGCAATTCAAAATATTAATAACTTATTACAACTCCGAATGTTTTTTGCATCCAGCATGCAACATTCAAAGCCACGTCATCAACTTTCAACCCTTTCTGACATAATTTGCTATTTTTAATGCATTTACTAATTTGTTTTGAGCTAAATGGCCCTGAAATTGAAAAGCTCTATAAATGAACTCTGAAAATGTTGAAACTTGGCATAGTATCATCATTTCACCCGCATAGCATGTGCAAAAAAGTAGAGAGGGTCATGGCAAAAACTAGATGCACCTCGTGTACAAACTGGACAATCTCTTTCGAAGTATCAGGGTTTCGGACGAAAACTCATCTGTTACACCGGAAATTCAAAATTTTAATAACTTCTTATAACTCTGGACGTCTTTTGCATTCAGCATGCACCATTCAAAGCCACGTCATCAACTTTCAACCCTTTGTGACATAATTTGCTATTTTTATTACATTTACTGATTTGTTTTGACCTAAATGGCCCTGAAATTGAAAAGCTGTACAAATGAACTCTGAAAAGGTTGAAACTTGGCATGGTATCATCATTTCACCCGCATAGCATGTGCCAAAAGTTAGAGAGGGTCATGGGGAAAACTGGATGCACTTGGTGTACAAACTGGACAATCTCTTTTGAAGTATCAGGGTTTCGGATGAAAACTCATGTGTTACACCGGCAATTCAAAATTTTAATAACTTATGACAACTCTAGACGTTTTTTGCATTCAGCATGCACCATTCAAAGCCACGTCATGAACTTTCAACCCTTTCTGACATAATTTGCTATTTTTAATGCATTTACTGATTTGTTTTGAACTAAATGGCCCTGCAATTAAAAAGCTCTACAAATGAACTCTGAAAAGGTTGAAACTTGGCATGGTATCATCATTTCACCCGCATAGCATGTGCAAAAAAGAAGAGAGGGTCATGGCAAAAACTGGATGCACCTCGTGTACAAACTGGACAATCTCTTTCGAAGTACCAGGGTTTCGGACGAAAACTCATCTGTTACACCGGAAATTCAAAATTTTAATAACTTCTTATAACTCTGGACGTCTTTTGCATTCAGCATGCACCATTCAAACCCACGTCATCAACTTTCAACCCTTTGTGACATAATTTGCTATTTTTAATGCATTTACTTATTTGTTTTGACCTAAATGGCCCTGAAATTGAAAAGCTCTACAAATGAACTCTGAAAAGGTTGAAACTTGGCATGGTATCATCATTTCACCCGCATAGCATGTGAGAAAAATTAGAGAGGGTCATGGGGAAAACTGGATGCACTTGGTGTACAAACTGGACAATCTCTTTCGAAGTATCAGGGTTTCGGATGAAAACTCATCTGTTACACCGGTAATTCAAAAATTTAATAACTTATTACAACTCTGGACGTTTTTTGCATTCAGCATGCACCATTCAAAGCCACGTCATGAACTTTCAACCCTTTGTGACATAATTTTTTTTGTTTAATGCATTTACTGATTTGTTTTGAACTAAATAGCCCTGCAATTGAAAGCTCTACAAATGAACTCTGAAAAGGTTGAAACTTGGCATGGTATCATCAATTCACCCGCATAGCATGTGCAAAAAAGTAGAGAGCGTCACCGCAAAAACAGGAAGCACTTCGTGTGCAAACTGGACAATCTCTTTCGAAGTATCAGGGTTTTAGACGAAAACTCATCTGTTACACCGGCAATTCAAAATTTTAATAACTTATTACAACTCCGGATGTTTTTTGCATCCAGCATGCAACATTCAAAGCCACGTCATCAACTTTCAACCCTTTCTGACATAATTTGCTATTTTTAATGTATTTACTGATTTGTTTTGAGCTAAATGGCCCTGAAATTGAAAAGTTCTATAGATGAACTCTGGAAAGGTTGAAACTTGGCATGGTATCATCATTTCATCGGCATGGCATGTGCAAAAAAATAGAGAGGGTCGTGGCAAAAACTGGATGCACCTCGTGTACAAACTGGACAATCTCTTTCGAAGTATCAGGGTTTCGGACGAAAACTCATCTGTTACACCGGCAATTCAAAATTTTAATAACTTCTTACAACTCTAGACGTCTTTTGCATTCAGCATGCACCATTCAAAGCCACGTCTTCAACTTTCAACCCTTTGTGACATAATTTGCTATTTTTAATGCATTTACTGATTTGTTTTGAGCTAAATGGCCCTGAAATTGAAAAGCTCTACAAATTAACTCTGAAAAGGTTGAAACTTGGCATGGTATCATCATTTCACCCGCATAGCATCTGCAAAAAAGTAGATAGGGTCACGGCAAAAACTGGATGCACTTCGTGTACAAACTGGACAATCTCTTTCGAACTATCAGGGTTCCGGACGAAAACTCATCTGTTACACCGGCAATTCAAAATTTTAATAACTTATTACAACTCTGGACTTTTTTGCATTCAGCATGCACCATTCAAATCCACGTCATCAACTTTCAACCCTTTGTGATATAATTTGCTATTTTTAATGCGTTTACTGATTTGTTTTGAGCTAAATGGCCCTGCAATTGAAAATCTCTACAAATGAACTCCGAAAAGGTTGAAACTTGGCATGGTATCATCATTTCACCCGCATAGCATGTGCAAACAAGTAGAGACGGTCACCGCAAAAACTGGAAGCACTTCGTGTGCAAACTGGACAATCTCTTTCGAAGTAGCAGGGTTTTAGACGAAAACTCATCTGTTACACCGACAATTCAAAATTTTAAGAACTTATTACAACTCCGAATGTTTTTTGCATCCAGCATGCAACATTCAAAGCCACGTCATCAACTTTCAACCCTTTCTGACATAATTTGCTATTTTTAATGCATTTACTGATTTGTTTTGAGCTAAATGGCCCTGAAATTGAAAAGCTCTATAAATGAACTCTGAAAATGTTGAAACTTGGCATGGTATCATCATTTCACCCGCATAGCATGTGCAAAAAAGAACAGAGGGTCATGGCAAAAACTGGATGCACCTTGTGTACAAACTGGACAATCTCTTTCGAAGTATCAGGGTTTCGGACGAAAACTCATCTGTTACACCGGAAATTCAAAATTTTAGTAACTTCTTATAACTCTGGACGTCTTTTGCATTCAGCATGCACCATTCAAAGCCACGTCATCAACTTTCAACCCTTTGTGACATAATTTGCTATTTTTAATGCATTTACTTATTTGTTTTGACCTAAATGGCCCTGAAATTGAAAAGCTCTACAAATGAACTCTGAAAAGGTTGAAACTTGGCATGGTATCATCATTTCACCCGCATAGCATGTGCAAAAAATTAGAGAGGGTCATGGGGAAAACTGGATGCACTTGGTGTACAAACTGGACAATCTCTTTCGAAGTATCAGGGTTTCGGATGAAAACTCATCTGTTACACCGGTAATTCAAAATTTTAATAACTTATTCTAACTCTGGACGTTTTTTGCATTCAGCATGCACCATTCAAAGCCACGTCATGAACTTTCAACCCTTTGTGACATAATTTGCTTTGTTTAATGCATTTACTGATTTGTTTTGAACTAAATGGCCCTGCAATTGAAAAGCTCTACAAATGAACTCTGAAAAGGTTGAAACTTGGCATGGTATCATCAATTCACCCGCATAGCATGTGCAAAAAAGTAGAGAGGGTCACCGCAAAAACAGGAAGCACTTCGTGTGCAAACTGGACAATCTCTTTCAAAGTATCAGGGTTTTAGACGAAAACTCATCTGTTACACCGGCAATTCAAAATTTTAATAACTTATTACAACTCCGGATGTTTTTTGCATCCAGCATGCAACATTCAAAGCCACGTCATCAACTTTCAACCCTTTCTGACATAATTTGCTATTTTTAATGCATTTACTGATTTGTTTTGAGCTAAATGGCCCTGAAATTGAAAAGCTCTATAAATGAACTCTGAAAAGGTTGAAACTTGGCATGGTATCATCATTTCACCCGCATAGCATCAAAAAAATAGAGAGGGTCATGGCAAAAACTGGATGCACCTCGTGCACAAACTGGACAATCTCTTTCGAAGTATCAGGGTTCCGGACGAAAACTCATCTGTTACACCGGCAATTCAAAATTTTAATAACTTCTTACAACTCTGGACGACTTTTGCATTCAGCATGTACCATTCAAAGCCACGTCTTCAACTTTCAACCCTTTGTGACATAATTTGCTATTTTTAATGCATTTACTGATTTGTTTTGAGCTAAATGGCCCTGAAATTGAAAAGCTCTACAAATGAACTCTGAAAAGGTTGAAACTTGGCATGGTATCATCATTTCACCCGCATAGCATGTGCAAAAAAGTAGAGAGGGTCACGACAAAAACTGGATGCACTTCGTGTACAAACTGGACAATCTCTTTCGAACTATCAGGGTTCCGGACGAAAACTCATCTGTTACACCGGCAATTCAAAATTTTAATAACTTATTACAACTCTCCACGTTTTTTGCATTCAGCATGCACCATTCAAATCCATGTCTTCAACTTTCAACCCTTTGTGACATAATTTGCTATTTTTAATGCATTTACTGATTTGTTTTGAGCTAAATGGCCCTGCAATTGAAAATCTCTACAAATGAACTCCGAAAAGGTTGAAACTTGGCATGGTATCATCATTTCACCCACATAGCATGCGCAAACAAGTAGAGACGGTCACCGCAAAAACTGGATGCACTTCGTGTGCAAACTGGACAATCTCTTTCGAAGTATCAGGGTTTTAGACGAAAACTCATCTGTTACACCGACAATTCAAAATTTTAAGAACTTATTACAACTCAGAATGTTTTTTGCATCCAGCATGCAACATTCAAAGCCACGTCATCAACTTTCAACCCTTTCTGACATAATTTGCTATTTTTAATTCATTTACTGATTTGTTTTGAGCTAAATGGCCCTGAAATTGAAAAGCTCTATAAATGAACTATGAAAATGTTGAAACTTGGCATGGTATCATCATTTCACCCGCATAGCATGTGCAAAAAAGAAGAGAGGGTCATGGCAAAAACTGGATGCACCTCGTGTACAAACTGGACAATCTCTTTCGAAGTATCAGGGTTTCGGACGAAAACTCATCTGTTACACCGGAAATTCAAAATTTTAGTAACTTCTTATAACTCTGGACGTCTTTTGCATTCAGCATGCACCATTCAAAGCCACGTCATCAACTTTCAACCCTTTGTGACATAATTTGCTATTTTTAATGCATTTACTTATTTGTTTTGACCTAAATGGCCCTGAAATTGAAAAGCTCTACAAATGAACTCTGAAAAGGTTGAAACTTGGCATGGTATCATCATTTCACCCGCATAGCATGTGCAAAAAATTAGAGAGGGTCATGGGGAAAACTGGATGCACTTGGTGTACAAACTGGACAATCTCTTTTGAAGTATCAGGGTTTCGGATGAAAACTCATCTGTTACACCGGCAATTCAAAATTTTAATAACTTATTACAACTCTGGACGTTTTTTGCATTCAGCATGCACCATTCAAAGCCACGTCATGAACTTTCAACCCTTTGTGACATAATTTGCTATGTTTAATGCATTTACTGATTTGTTTTGAACTAAATGGCCCTGCAATTGAAAAGCTCTACAAATGAACTGTGAAAAGGTTGAAACTTGGCATGGTATCATCAATTCACCCGCATAGCATGTGCAAAAAAGTAGAGAGGGTCACCGCAAAAACAGGAAACACTTCGTGTGCAAACTGGACAATCTCTTTCGAAGTATCAGGGTTTTAGACGAAAACACATCTGTTACACCGGCAATTCAAAATTTTAATAACTTATTACAACTCCTGATGTTTTTTGCATCCAGCATGCAACATTCAAAGCCACGTCATCAACTTTCAACCCTTTCTGACATAATTTGCTATTTTTTATGCATTTACTGATTTGTTTTGAGCTAAATGGCCCTGAAATTGAAAAGTTCTATAAATGAACTCTGAAAAGTTTGAAACTTGGCATGGTATCATCATTTCACCCGCATAGCATGTGCAAAAAAATAGAGAGGGTCATGGCAAAAACTGGATGCACCTCGTGTACAAACGGGACAATCTCTTTCGAAGTATCAGGGTTTCGGACGAACACTCATCTGGTACACCGGAAATTCAAAATTTTATTAACTTCTTATAACTCTGGACGTCTTTTGCATTCAGCATGCACCATTCAAAGACACGTCATGAACTTTCAACCCTTTGTGACATAATTTGCTATGTTTAATGCATTTACTGATTTGTTTTGAACTAAATGGCCCTGCAATTGAAAAGCTCTACAAATGAACTCTGAAAAGGTTGAAACTTGGCATGGTATCATCATTTCACCCGCATAGCATGTCCAAAAAAGTAGAGAGGGTCACGGCAAAAACTGGATGCACTTCGTGTACAAACTGGACAATCTGTTTCGAAGTATCAGGGTTTCGGACGAATACTCATCAGTTACATCGGCAATTCAAAATTTTAATAACTTATTACACCTCCGAATGTTTTTTGCAACCAGCATGCAACATGCAAAGCCACGTCAGCAACTTTCAACCCTTTCTGACATAATTTGCTATTTTTAGTGCATTTACTGATTTGTTTTGAGCTAAATGGCCCTGAAATTGAAAAGCTCTATAAATGAACTCTGTAAAGGTTGAAACTTGGCATGGCATCATCATTTCACCCGCATAGCATGTGCAAAAAAGTAGAGAGGATCATGGCAAAAACTAGAGGCACCTCGTGTACAAACTAGACAATCTCTTTCGAAGTATGAGGGTTTCGGACGAAAACTCATCTCTTACACCGGAAATTCAAAACTTTAATAACTTCTTATAACTCTGGATGTCTTTTGCATTCAGCATGCACCATTCAAAGCCACGTCATCAACTTTCAACCCTTTGTGACATAATTTGCTATTTTTAATGCATTTACTGATTTGTTTTTACCTAAATGGCCCTGAAATTGAAAAGATCCACAAATGAACTCTGAAAAGGTTGAAACTTGGCATGGTATCATCATTTCACCCGGATAGCATGTGCAAAAAATTAGAGAGGGTCATGGGGAAAACTGGATGCACTTGGTGTACAAGCTGGATAATCTCTTTCGAAGTATCAGGGTTTCTGATGAAAACTCATCTGTTACACCGGTAATTCAAAATTTTAATAACTTATTATAACTCTGGACTTTTTTGCATTCAGCATGCACCATTCAAAGCCACGTCATGAACATTCAACCCTTTGTGACATAATTTGCTTTGTTTAATGCATTTACTGATTTGTTTTGACCTAAATGGCCCTGCAATTGAAAAGCTGTACAAATGAACTCTAAAAAGGTTGAAACTTGGCATGGTATCATCATTTCACCCGCATAGCATGTGCAAACAAGTAGAGACGGTCACCGCAAAAACTGGATGCACTTCGTGTGCAAACTGGACAATCTCTTTCGAAGTATCAGGGTTTTAGACGAAAACTCATCTGTTACACCGGCAATTCAAAATTTTAATAACTTATTACAACTCCGGATGTTTTTTGCATCCAGCATGCAACATTCAAAGCCACGTCATCAACTTTCAACCCTTTCTGACATAATTTGCTATTTTTAATGCATTTACTGATTTGTTTTGAGCTAAATGGCCCTGAAATTGAAAAGCTCTATAAATGAACTCTGAAAAGGTTGAAACTTGGCATGGTATCATCATTTCACCCGCATAGCATCAAAAAAATAGAGAGGGTCATGGCAAAAACTGGATGCACCTCGTGCACAAACTGGACAATCTCTTTCGAAGTATCAGGGTTCCGGACGAAAACTCATCTGTTACACCGGCAATTCAAAATTTTAATAACTTCTTACAACTCTGGACGACTTTTGCATTCAGCATGTACCATTCAAAGCCACGTCTTCAACTTTCAACCCTTTGTGACAAAATTTGCTATTTTTAATGCATTTACTGATTTGTTTTGAGCTAAATGGCCCTGAAATTGAAAAGCTCTACAAATGAACTCTGAAAAGGTTGAAACTTGGCATGGTATCATCATTTCACCCGCATAGCATGTGCAAAAAAGTAGAGAGGGTCACGACAAAAACTGGATGCACTTCCTGTACAAACTGGACAATCTCTTTCGAACTATCAGGGTTCCGGACGAAAACTCATCTGTTACACCGGCAATTCAAAATTTTAATAACTTATTACAACTCTACACGTTTTTTGCATTCAGCATGCACCATTCAAATCCATGTCTTCAACTTTCAACCCTTTGTGACATAATTTGCTATTTTTAATGCATTTACTGATTTGTTTTGAGCTAAATGGCCCTGCAATTGAAAATCTCTACAAATGAACTCCGAAAAGGTTGAAACTTGGCATGGTATCATCATTTCACCCACATAGCATGTGCAAACAAGTAGAGACGGTCACCGCAAAAACTGGATGCACTTCGTGTGCAAACTGGACAATCTCTTTCGAAGTATCAGGGTTTTAGACGAAAACTCATCTGTTACACCGACAATTCAAAATTTTAAGAACTTATTACAACTCAGAATGTTTTTTGCATCCAGCATGCAACATTCAAAGCCACGTCATCAACTTTCAACCCTTTCTGACATAATTTGCTATTTTTAATGCATTTACTGATTTGTTTTGAGCTAAATGGCCCTGAAATTGAAAAGCTCTATAAATGAACTATGAAAATGTTGAAACTTGGCATGGTATCATCATTTCACCCGCATAGCATGTGCAAAAAAGAAGAGAGGGTCATGGCAAAAACTGGATGCACCTCGTGTACAAACTGGACAATCTCTTTCGAAGTATCAGGGTTTCGGACGAAAACTCATCTGTTACACCGGAAATTCAAAATTTTAGTAACTTCTTATAACTCTGGACGTCTTTTGCATTCAGCATGCACCATTCAAAGCCACGTCATCAACTTTCAACCCTTTGTGACATAATTTGCTATTTTTAATGCATTTACTTATTTGTTTTGACCTAAATGGCCCTGAAATTGAAAAGCTCTACAAATGAACTCTGAAAAGGTTGAAACTTGGCATGGTATCATCATTTCACCCGCATAGCATGTGCAAAAAATTAGAGAGGGTCATGGGGAAAACTGGATGCACTTGGTGTACAAACTGGACAATCTCTTTTGAAGTATCAGGGTTTCGGATGAAAACTCATCTGTTACACCGGCAATTCAAAATTTTAATAACTTATTACAACTCTGGACGTTTTTTGCATTCAGCATGCACCATTCAAAGCCACGTCATGAACTTTCAACCCTTTGTGACATAATTTGCTATGTTTAATGCATTTACTGATTTGTTTTGAACTAAATGGCCCTGCAATTGAAAAGCTCTACAAATGAACTGTGAAAAGGTTGAAACTTGGCATGGTATCATCAATTCACCCGCATAGCATGTGCAAAAAAGTAGAGAGGGTCACCGCAAAAACAGGAAACACTTCGTGTGCAAACTGGACAATCTCTTTCGAAGTATCAGGGTTTTAGACGAAAACACATCTGTTACACCGGCAATTCAAAATTTTAATAACTTATTACAACTCCTGATGTTTTTTGCATCCAGCATGCAACATTCAAAGCCACGTCATCAACTTTCAACCCTTTCTGACATAATTTGCTATTTTTTATGCATTTACTGATTTGTTTTGAGCTAAATGGCCCTGAAATTGAAAAGTTCTATAAATGAACTCTGAAAAGTTTGAAACTTGGCATGGTATCATCATTTCACCCGCATAGCATGTGCAAAAAAATAGAGAGGGTCATGGCAAAAACTGGATGCACCTCGTGTACAAACGGGACAATCTCTTTCGAAGTATCAGGGTTTCGGACGAACACTCATCTGGTACACCGGAAATTCAAAATTTTATTAACTTCTTATAACTCTGGACGTCTTTTGCATTCAGCATGCACCATTCAAAGACACGTCATGAACTTTCAACCCTTTGTGACATAATTTGCTATGTTTAATGCATTTACTGATTTGTTTTGAACTAAATGGCCCTGCAATTGAAAAGCTCTACAAATGAACTCTGAAAAGGTTGAAACTTGGCATGGTATCATCATTTCACCCGCATAGCATGTCCAAAAAAGTAGAGAGGGTCACGGCAAAAACTGGATGCACTTCGTGTACAAACTGGACAATCTGTTTCGAAGTATCAGGGTTTCGGACGAATACTCATCAGTTACATCGGCAATTCAAAATTTTAATAACTTATTACACCTCCGAATGTTTTTTGCAACCAGCATGCAACATGCAAAGCCACGTCAGCAACTTTCAACCCTTTCTGACATAATTTGCTATTTTTAGTGCATTTACTGATTTGTTTTGAGCTAAATGGCCCTGAAATTGAAAAGCTCTATAAATGAACTCTGTAAAGGTTGAAACTTGGCATGGCATCATCATTTCACCCGCATAGCATGTGCAAAAAAGTAGAGAGGATCATGGCAAAAACTAGAGGCACCTCGTGTACAAACTAGACAATCTCTTTCGAAGTGTGAGGGTTTCGGACGAAAACTCATCTCTTACACCGGAAATTCAAAACTTTAATAACTTCTTATAACTCTGGATGTCTTTTGCATTCAGCATGCACCATTCAAAGCCACGTCATCAACTTTCAACCCTTTGTGACATAATTTGCTATTTTTAATGCATTTACTGATTTGTTTTGACCTAAATGGCCCTGAAATTGAAAAGATCCACAAATGAACTCTGAAAAGGTTGAAACTTGGCATGGTATCATCATTTCACCCGGATAGCATGTGCAAAAAATTAGAGAGGGTCATGGGGAAAACTGGATGCACTTGGTGTACAAGCTGGATAATCTCTTTCGAAGTATCAGGGTTTCTGATGAAAACTCATCTGTTACACCGGTAATTCAAAATTTTAATAACTTATTATAACTCTGGACTTTTTTGCATTCAGCATGCACCATTCAAAGCCACGTCATGAACATTCAACCCTTTGTGACATAATTTGCTTTGTTTAATGCATTTACTGATTTGTTTTGACCTAAATGGCCCTGCAATTGAAAAGCTCTACAAATGAACTCTAAAAAGGTTGAAACTTGGCATGGTATCATCATTTCACCCGCATAGCATGTGCAAACAAGTAGAGACGGTCACCGCAAAAACTGGAGGCACTTCGTGTGCAAACTGGACAATCTCTTTCGAAGTATCAGGGTTTTAGACGAAAACTCATCTGTTACACCGACAATTCAAAATTTTAAGAACTTATTACAACTCAGAATGTTTTTTGCATCCAGCATGCAACATTCAAAGCCACGTCATCAACTTTCAACCCTTTCTGACATAATTTGCTATTTTTAATGCATTTACTGATTTGTTTTGAGCTAAATGGCCCTTAAATTGAAAAGTTCTATAAATGAACTCTGAAAAGGTTGAAACTTGGCATGGTATCATCATTTCACCCACATAGCATGTGCAAAAAAGAAGAGAGGGTCATGGCAAAAACTGGATGCACCTCGTGTACAAACTGGACAATCTCTTTTGAAGTATCAGGGTTTCGAACGAAAACTCATCTGTTACACCGGCAATTCAAAATTTTAATAACTTCTTACAACTCTGGACGTCTTTTGCATTCAGCATGCACCATTCAAAGCCACGTCTTCAACTTTCAACCCTTTGGGACATAATTTGCTATTTTTAATGCATTTACTGATTTGTTTTGAGCTAAATGGCCCTGAAATTGAAAAGCTCTACAAATGAACTCTAAAAAGGTTGAAACTTGGCATGGTATCATCATTTCACCTGCATAGCATGTGCAAAAAAGTAGAGAGGGTCACGGCAAAAACTGGAATCACTTCGTGTACAAACTGGACAATCTCTTTCGAACTATCAGGGTTCCGGACGAAAACTCATCTGTTACACCGGCAATTCAAAATTTTAATAACTTATTACAACTCTGGACGTTTTTTGCATTCAGCATGCACCATTCAAATCCACGTCATCAACTTTCAACCCTTTGTGACATAATTTGCTATTTTTAATGCATTTACTGATTTGTTTTGAGCTAAATGGCCCTGCAATTGAAAATCTCTACAAATGAACTCCGAAAAGGTTGAAACTTGGCATGGTATCATCATTTCACCCGCATAGCATTGCAAACAAGTAGAGACGGTCACCGCAAAAACTGGATGCACTTCGTGTGCAAACTGGACAATCTCTTTCGAAGTATCAGGGTTTTAGACGAAAACTCATCTGTTACACCGGCAATTCAAAATTTTAATAACTTATTACAACTCCGGATGTTTTTTGCATCCAGCATGCAACATTCAAAGCCACGTCATCAACTTTCAACCCTTTCTGACATAATTTGCTTTTTTTAATGCATTTACTGATTTGTTTTGAGCTAAATGGCCCTGAAATTAAAAAGTTCTATAAATGAACTCTGAAAAGTTTCAAACTTGGCATGGTATCATCATTTCACCCGCATAGCACGTGCAAAAAAATAGAGAGGGTCATGGCAAAAACTGGATGCACCTCGTGTACAAACTGGACAATCTCTTTCGAAGTATCAGGGTTTCGGACAAAAACTCATCTGTTACACTGGCAATTCAAAATTTTAATAACTTCTTACAACTCTGGATGTCTTTTGCATTCAGCATGCACCATTCAAAGCCACGTCTTGAACTTTCAACCCTTTGTGACATAATTTGCTATTTTTAATGCATTTACTGATTTGTTTTGAGCTAAATGGCCCTGAAATTGAAAAGCTCTACAAATGAACTCTGAAAAGGTTGAAACTTGGCATGGTATCATCATTTCACCCGCATAGCATGTGCAAAAAAGTAGAGAGGGTCACCGCAAAAACAGGAAGCACTTCGTGTGCAAATTTGACAATCTCTTTCGAAGTATCAGGGTTTTAGACGAAAACTCATCTGTTACACCGGCAATTCAAAATTTTAATAACTTATTACAACTCCGGATGTTTTTTGCATCCAGCATGCAACATTCAAAGCCACGTCATCAACTTTCAACCCTTTCTGACATAATTTGCTATTTTTAATGCATTTACTGATTTGTTTTGAGCTAAATGGCCCTGAAATTGAAAAGTTCTATAAATGAACTCTGAAAAGTTTCAAAGTTGGCATGGTATCATCATTTCACCCGCATAGCATGTGCAAAAAAATAGAGAGGGTCATGGCAAAAACTGGATGCACCTCGTGTACAAACTGGACAATCTCTTTCGAAGTATCAGGGTTTCGGACGAAAACTCATCTGTTACACTGGCAATTCAAAATTTTAATAACTTCTTACAACTCTGGATGTCTTTTGCATTCAGCATGCACCATTCAAAGCCACGTCTTGAACTTTCAACCCTTTGTGACATAATTTGCTATTTTTAATGCATTTACTGATTTGTTTTGAGCTAAATGGCCCTGAAATTGAAAAGCTCTACAAATGAACTCTGAAAAGGTTGAAACTTGGCATGGTATCATCATTTCACCCGCATAGCATGTGCAAAAAAGTAGAGAGGGTCATGGCAAAAACTGGAGGCACCTCGTGTACAAACTGGACAAGCTCTTTCGAAGTATGAGGGTTTCGAACGAAAACTCATCTGTTACACCGGAAATTCAAAATTTCAATAACTTCTTATAACTCTGGATGTCTTTTGCATTCAGCATGCACCATTCAAAGCCACGTCATCAACTTTCAACCCTTTGTGACATAATTTGTATTTTTAATGCATTTACTGATTTGTTTTGACCTAAATGGCCCTGAAATTGAAAAGCTCTACAAATGAACTATGAAAAGGTTGAAACTTGGCATGGTATCATCATTTCACCCGCATAGCATGTGCAAAAAAGTAGAGAGGGTCACGGAAAAAACTGGAAGCACTTCGTGTACAAACTGGACAATCTCTTTCGAACTATCAGGGTTCCGGACGAAAACTCATCTGTTACACCGGCAATTCAAAATTTTAATAACTTATTACAACTCTGGACGTTTTTTGCATTCAGCATGCACCATTCAAATCCACGTCTTCAACTTTCAACCCTTTGTGACATAATTTGCTATTTTTAATGCATTTACTGATTTGTTTTGAGCTAAATGGCCCTGCAATTGAAAATCTCTACAAATGAACTCCGAAAAGGTTGAAACTTGGCATGGTATCATCATTTCACCCGCATGGCATGTGCAAACAAGTAGAGACAGTCACCGCAAAAACTGGATGCACTTCGTGTGCAAACTGGACAATCTCTTTCGAAGTATCAGGGTTTTAGACGAAAACTCATCTGTTACACCGACAATTCAAAAATTTTAATAACTTATTACAACTCCGAATGTTTTTTGCATCCAGCATGCAACATTCAAAGCCACGTCATCAACTTTCAACCCTTTCTGACATAATTTGCTATTTTTAATGCATTTACTGATTTGTTTTGAGCTAAATGGCCCTGAAATTGGAAAGCTCTATAAATGAACTCTGAAAATGTTGAAACTTGGCATGGTATCATCATTTCAACCGCATAGCATGTGCAAAAAAGAAGAGAGGGTCATGGCAAAAACTGGATGCACCTCGTGTACAAACTGGACAATCTCTTTCGAAGTATCATGGTTTCGGACTAAAACTCATCTGTTACACCGGAAATTCAAAATTTTAATAACTTCTTATAACTCTGGACGTCTTTTGCATTCAGCATGCACCATTCAAAGCCACGTCATCAACTTTCAGCCCTTTGTGACATAATTTGCTATTTTTAATGCATTTACTAATTTGTTTTGACCTAAATGGCCCTGAAATTGAAAAGCTCTACAAATGAACTCTGAAAAGGTTGAAACTTGGCATGGTATCATCATTTAACCCGCATAGCATGTGCAAAAAATTAGACAGGGTCATGGGGAAAACTCGACGCACTTGGTGTACAAACTGGACAATCTCTTTTGAAGTATCAGGGTTTCGGATGAAAACTCATCTGTTACACCGGCAATTCAAAATTTTAATAACTTATGACAACTCTGGACGTTTTCTGCATTCAGCATGCACCATTTAAAGCCACGTCATCAACTTTCAACCCTTTCTAACATAATTTGCTATTTTTAGTGCATTTACTGATTTGTTTTGAGCTAAATGGCCCTGAAATTGAAAAGCTCTATAAATGAACTCTGTAAAGGTTGAAACTTGGCATGGCATCATCATTTCACCCGCATAGCATGTGCAAAAAAGTAGAGAGGGTCATGGCAAAAACTAGAGGCACCTCGTGTACAAACTAGACAATCTCTTTCGAAGTATGAGGGTTTCGGACGAAAACTCATCTCTTACACCGGAAATTCAAAACTTTAATAACTTCTTATAACTCTGGATGTCTTTTGCATTCAGCATGCACCATTCAAAGCCACGTCATCAACTTTCAACCCTTTGTGACATAATTTGCTATTTTTAATGCATTTACTGATTTGTTTTGACCTAAATGGCCCTGAAATTGAAAAGATCCACAAATGAACTCTGAAAAGGTTGAAACTTGGCATGGTATCATCATTTCACCCGGATAGCATGTGCAAAAAATTAGAGAGGGTCATGGGGAAAACTGGATGCACTTGGTGTACAAGCTGGATAATCTCTTTCGAAGTATCAGGGTTTCTGATGAAAACTCATCTGTTACACCGGTAATTCAAAATTTTAATAACTTATTACAACTCCGGATGTTTTTTGCATCCAGCATGCAACATTCAAAGCCACGTCATCAACTTTCAACCCTTTCTGACATAATTTGCTATTTTTAATGCATTTACTGATTTGTTTTGAGCTAAATGGCCCTGAAATTGAAAAGTTCTATAAATGAACTCTGAAAAGTTTCAAACTTGGCATGGTATCATCATTTCACCCGCATAGCATGTGCAAAAAAATAGAGAGGGTCATGGCAAAAACTGGATGCACCTCGTGTACAAACTGGACAATCTCTTTCGAAGTATCAGGGTTTCGGACGAAAACTCATCTGTTACACTGGCAATTCAAAATTTTAATAACTTCTTACAACTCTGGATGTCTTTTGCATTCAGCATGCACCATTCAAAGCCACGTCTTGAACTTTCAACCCTTTGTGACATAATTTGCTATTTTTAATGCATTTACTGATTTGTTTTGAGCTAAATGGCCCTGAAATTGAAAAGCTCTACAAATGAACTCTGAAAAGGTTGAAACTTGGCATGGTATCATCATTTCACCCGCATAGCATGTGCAAAAAAGTAGAGAGGGTCATGGCAAAAACTGGAGGCACCTCGTGTACAAACTGGACAAGCTCTTTCGAAGTATGAGGGTTTCGAACGAAAACTCATCTGTTACACCGGAAATTCAAAATTTCAATAACTTCTTATAACTCTGGATGTCTTTTGCATTCAGCATGCACCATTCAAAGCCACGTCATCAACTTTCAACCCTTTGTGACATAATTTGTATTTTTAATGCATTTACTGATTTGTTTTGACCTAAATGGCCCTGAAATTGAAAAGCTCTACAAATGAACTATGAAAAGGTTGAAACTTGGCATGGTATCATCATTTCACCCGCATAGCATGTGCAAAAAAGTAGAGAGGGTCACGGAAAAAACTGGAAGCACTTCGTGTACAAACTGGACAATCTCTTTCGAACTATCAGGGTTCCGGACGAAAACTCATCTGTTACACCGGCAATTCAAAATTTTAATAACTTATTACAACTCTGGACGTTTTTTGCATTCAGCATGCACCATTCAAATCCACGTCTTCAACTTTCAACCCTTTGTGACATAATTTGCTATTTTTAATGCATTTACTGATTTGTTTTGAGCTAAATGGCCCTGCAATTGAAAATCTCTACAAATGAACTCCGAAAAGGTTGAAACTTGGCATGGTATCATCATTTCACCCGCATGGCATGTGCAAACAAGTAGAGACAGTCACCGCAAAAACTGGATGCACTTCGTGTGCAAACTGGACAATCTCTTTCGAAGTATCAGGGTTTTAGACGAAAACTCATCTGTTACACCGACAATTCAAAAATTTTAATAACTTATTACAACTCCGAATGTTTTTTGCATCCAGCATGCAACATTCAAAGCCACGTCATCAACTTTCAACCCTTTCTGACATAATTTGCTATTTTTAATGCATTTACTGATTTGTTTTGAGCTAAATGGCCCTGAAATTGGAAAGCTCTATAAATGAACTCTGAAAATGTTGAAACTTGGCATGGTATCATCATTTCAACCGCATAGCATGTGCAAAAAAGAAGAGAGGGTCATGGCAAAAACTGGATGCACCTCGTGTACAAACTGGACAATCTCTTTCGAAGTATCATGGTTTCGGACTAAAACTCATCTGTTACACCGGAAATTCAAAATTTTAATAACTTCTTATAACTCTGGACGTCTTTTGCATTCAGCATGCACCATTCAAAGCCACGTCATCAACTTTCAGCCCTTTGTGACATAATTTGCTATTTTTAATGCATTTACTAATTTGTTTTGACCTAAATGGCCCTGAAATTGAAAAGCTCTACAAATGAACTCTGAAAAGGTTGAAACTTGGCATGGTATCATCATTTAACCCGCATAGCATGTGCAAAAAATTAGACAGGGTCATGGGGAAAACTCGACGCACTTGGTGTACAAACTGGACAATCTCTTTTGAAGTATCAGGGTTTCGGATGAAAACTCATCTGTTACACCGGCAATTCAAAATTTTAATAACTTATGACAACTCTGGACGTTTTCTGCATTCAGCATGCACCATTTAAAGCCACGTCATCAACTTTCAACCCTTTCTAACATAATTTGCTATTTTTAGTGCATTTAACTGATTTGTTTTGAGCTAAATGGCCCTGAAATTGAAAAGCTCTATAAATGAACTCTGTAAAGGTTGAAACTTGGCATGGCATCATCATTTCACCCGTATAGCATGTGCAAAAAAGTAGAGAGGGTCATGGCAAAAACTAGAGGCACCTCGTGTACAAACTAGACAATCTCTTTCGAAGTATGAGGGTTTCGGACGAAAACTCATCTCTTACACCGGAAATTCAAAACTTTAATAACTTCTTATAACTCTGGATGTCTTTTGCATTCAGCATGCACCATTCAAAGCCACGTCATCAACTTCCAACCCTTTGTGACATAATTTGCTATTTTTAATGCATTTACTGATTTGTTTTGACCTAAATGGCCCTGAAATTGAAAAGATCCACAAATGAACTCTGAAAAGGTTGAAACTTGGCATGGTATCATCATTTCACCCGCATAGCATGTGCAAAAAATTAGAGAGGGTCATGGGGAAAACTGGATGCACTTGGTGTAAAAGCTGGATAATCTCTTTCGAAGTATCAGGGTTTCTGATGAAAACTCATCTGTTACACCGGTAATTCAAAATTTTAATAACTTATTATAACTCTGGACTTTTTTGCATTCAGCATGCACCATTCAAAGCCACGTCATGAACATTCAACCCTTTGTGACATAATTTGCTTTGTTTAATGCATTTACTGATTTGTTTTGACCTAAATGGCCCTGCAATTGAAAAGCTCTACAAATGAACTCTAAAAAGGTTGAAACTTGGCATGGTATCATCATTTCACCCGCATAGCATGTGCAAACAAGTAGAGACGGTCACCGCAAAAACTGGATGCACTTCATGTGCAAACTGGACAATCTCTTTCGAAGTATCAGGGTTTTAGACGAAAACTCATCTGTTACACCGACAATTCAAAATTTTAAGAACTTATTACAACTCAGAATGTTTTTTGCATCCAGCATGCAACATTCAAAGCCACGTCATCAACTTTCAACCCTTTCTGACATAATTTGCTATTTTTAATGCATTTACTGATTTGTTTTGAGCTAAATGGCCCTTAAATTGAAAAGTTCTATAAATGAACTCTGAAAAGGTTGAAACTTGGCATGGTATGATCATTTCACCCGCATAGCATGTGCAAAAAAGAAGAGAGGGTCATGGCAAAAACTGGATGCACCTCGTGTACAAACTGGACAATCTCTTTTGAAGTATCAGGGTTTCGAACGAAAACTCATCTGTTACACCGGCAATTCAAAATTTTAATAACTTCTTACAACTCTGGACGTCTTTTGCATTCAGCATGCACCATTCAAAGCCACGTCTTCAACTTTCAACCCTTTGGGACATAATTTGCTATTTTTAATGCATTTACTGATTTGTTTTGAGCTAAATGGCCCTGAAATTGAAAAGCTCTACAAATGAAGTCTAAAAAGGTTGAAACTTGGCATGGTATCATCATTTCACCTGCATAGCATGTGCAAAAAAGTAGAGAGGGTCACGGCAAAAACTGGAAGCACTTCGTGTACAAACTGGACAATCTCTTTCGAACTATCAGGGTTCCGGACGAAAACTCATCTGTTACACCGGCAATTCAAAATTTTAATAACTTATTACAACTCTGGACGTTTTTTGCATTCAGCATGCACCATTCAAATCCACGTCATCAACTTTCAACCCTTTGTGACATAATTTGCTATTTTTAATGCATTTACTGATTTGTTTTGAGCTAAATGGCCCTGCAATTGAAAATCTCTATAAATGAACTCTGAAAAGTTTCAAACTTGGCATGGTATCATCATTTCACCCGCATAGCATGTGCAAACAAGTAGAGACGGTCACCGCAAAAACTGGATGCACTTCGTGTGCAAACTGGACAATCTCTTTCGAAGTATCAGGGTTTTAGACGAAAACTCATCTGTTACACCGGCAATTCAAAATTTTAATAACTTATTACAACTCCGGATGTTTTTTGCATCCAGCATGCAACATTCAAAGCCACGTCATCAACTTTCAACCCTTTCTGACATAATTTGCTTTTTTTAATGCATTTACTGATTTGTTTTGAGCTAAATGGCCCTGAAATTAAAAAGTTCTATAAATGAACTCTGAAAAGTTTCAAACTTGGCATGGTATCATCATTTCACCCGCATAGCATGTGCAAAAAAATAGAGAGGGTCATGGCAAAAACTGGATGCACCTCGTGTACAAACTGGACAATCTCTTTCGAAGTATCAGGGTTTCGGACGAAAACTCATCTGTTACACTGGCAATTCAAAATTTTAATAACTTCTTACAACTCTGGATGTCTTTTGCATTCAGCATGCACCATTCAAAGCCACGTCTTGAACTTTCAACCCTTTGTGACATAATTTGCTATTTTTAATGCATTTACTGATTTGTTTTGAGCTAAATGGCCCTGAAATTGAAAAGCTCTACAAATGAACTCTGAAAAGGTTGAAACTTGGCATGGTATCATCATTTCACCCGCATAGCATGTGCAAAAAAGTAGAGAGGGTCACCGCAAAAACAGGAAGCACTTCGTGTGCAAATTTGACAATCTCTTTCGAAGTATCAGGGTTTTAGACGAAAACTCATCTGTTACACCGGCAATTCAAAATTTTAATAACTTATTACAACTCCGGATGTTTTTTGCATCCAGCATGCAACATTCAAAGCCACGTCATCAACTTTCAACCCTTTCTGACATAATTTGCTATTTTTAATGCATTTACTGATTTGTTTTGAGCTAAATGGCCCTGAAATTGAAAAGTTCTATAAATGAACTCTTAAAAGTTTCAAACTTGGCATGGTATCATCATTTCACCCGCATAGCATGTGCAAAAAAATAGAGAGGGTCATGGCAAAAACTGGATGCACCTCGTGTACAAACTGGACAATCTCTTTCGAAGTATCAGGGTTTCGGACGAAAACTCATCTGTTACACTGGCAATTCAAAATTTTAATAACTTCTTACAACTCTGGATGTCTTTTGCATTCAGCATGCACCATTCAAAGCCACGTCTTGAACTTTCAACCCTTTGTGACATAATTTGCTATTTTTAATGCATTTACTGATTTGTTTTGAGCTTAATGGCCCTGAAATTGAAAAGCTCTACAAATGAACTCTGAAAAGGTTGAAACTTGGCATGGTATCATCATTTCACCCGCATAGCATGTGCAAAAAAGTAGAGAGGGTCATGGCAAAAACTGGAGGCACCTCGTGTACAAACTGGACAAGCTCTTTCGAAGTATGAGGGTTTCGAACGAAAACTCATCTGTTACACCGGAAATTCAAAATTTCAATAACTTCTTATAACTCTGGATGTCTTTTGATTTCAGCATGCACCATTCAAAGCCACGTCATCAACTTTCAACCCTTTGTGACATAATTTGTATTTTTAATGCATTTACTGATTTGTTTTGACCTAAATGGCCCTGAAATTGAAAAGCTCTACAAATGAACTATGAAAAGGTTGAAACTTGGCATGGTATCATCATTTCACCCGCATAGCATGTGCAAAAAAGTAGAGAGGGTCACGGAAAAAACTGGAAGCACTTCGTGTACAAACTGGACAATCTCTTTCGAACTATCAGGGTTCCGGACGAAAACTCATCTGTTACACCGGCAATTCAAAATTTTAATAACTTATTACAACTCTGGACGTTTTTTGCATTCAGCATGCACCATTCAAATCCACGTCTTCAACTTTCAACCCTTTGTGACATAATTTGCTATTTTTAATGCATTTACTGATTTGTTTTGAGCTAAATGGCCCTGCAATTGAAAATCTCTACAAATGAACTCCGAAAAGGTTGAAACTTGGCATGGTATCATCATTTCACCCGCATGGCATGTGCAAACAAGTAGAGACAGTCACCGCAAAAACTGGATGCACTTCGTGTGCAAACTGGACAATCTCTTTCGAAGTATCAGGGTTTTAGACGAAAACTCATCTGTTACACCGACAATTCAAAATTTTAATAACTTATTACAACTCCGAATGTTTTTTGCATCCAGCATGCAACATTCAAAGCCACGTCATCAACTTTCAACCCTTTCTGACATAATTTGCTATTTTTAATGCATTTACTGATTTGTTTTGAGCTAAATGGCCCTGAAATTGGAAAGCTCTATAAATGAACTCTGAAAATGTTGAAACATGGCATGGTATCATCATTTCAACCGCATAGCATGTGCAAAAAAGAAGAGAGGGTCATGGCAAAAACTGGATGCACCTCGTGTACAAACTGGACAATCTCTTTCGAAGTATGATGGTTTCGGACTAAAACTCATCTGTTACACCGGAAATTCAAAATTTTAATAACTTCTTATAACTCTGGACGTCTTTTGCATTCAGCATGCACCATTCAAAGCCACGTCATCAACTTTCAACCCTTTGTGACATAATTTGCTATTTTTAATGCATTTACTAATTTGTTTTGACCTAAATGGCCCTGAAATTGAAAAGCTCTACAAATGAACTCTGAAAAGGTTGAAACTTGGCATGGTATCATCATTTCACCCGCATAGCATGTGCAAAAAATTAGACAGGGTCATGGGGAAAACTCGACGCACTTGGTGTACAAACTGGACAATCTCTTTTGAAGTATCAGGGTTTCGGATGAAAACTCATCTGTTACACCGGCAATTCAAAATTTTAATAACTTATGACAACTCTGGACGTTTTCTGCATTCAGCATGCACCATTTAAAGCCACGTCATCAACTTTCAACCCTTTGTGACATAATTTGCTATGTTTAATGCATTTATTGATTTGTTTTGAACTAAATGGCCCTGAAATTGAAAAGTTCTATAAATGAACTCTGAAAAGTTTCAAACTTGGCATGGTATCATCATTTCACCCGCATAGCATGTGCAAAAAAATAGAGAGGGTCATGGCAAAAACTGGATGCACCTCGTGTACAAACTGGACAATCTCTTTCGAAGTATTAGGGTTTCGGACGAAAACTCATCTGTTACACTGGCAATTCAAAATTTTAATAACTTCTTACAACTCTAGATGTCTTTTGCATTCAGCATGCACCATTCAAAGCCACGTCTTGAACTTTCAACCCTTTGTGACATAATTTGCTATTTTTAATGCATTTACTGATTTGTTTTGAGCTAAATGGCCCTGAAATTGAAAAGCTCTACAAATGAACTCTGAAAAGGTTGAAACTTGGCATGGTATCATCATTTCACCCGCATAGCATGTGCAAAAAAGTAGAGAGGGTCATGGCAAAAACTGGAGGCACCTCGTGTACAAACTGGACAAGCTCTTTCGAAGTATGAGGGTTTCGAACGAAAACTCATCTGTTACACCGGCAATTCAAACTTTTAATAACTTATTACAACTCTGGACGTTTTTTGCATTCAGCATGCACCATTCAAATCCACGTCATCAACTTTCAACCCTTTGTGACATAATTTGCTATTTTTAATGCATTTACTGATTTGTTTTGAGCTAAATGGCCCTGCAATTGAAAATCTCTACAAATGAACTCCGAAAAGGTTGAAACTTGGCATGGTATCATCATTTCACCCGCATAGCATGTGCAAAAAAGTAGAGAGGGTCACCGCAAAAACAGGAAGCACTTCGTGTGCAAACTGGACAATCTCTTTTGAAGTATCAGGGTTTTAGACGAAAACTCATCTGTTACACCGGCAATTCAAAATTTTAATAACTTATTACAACTCCGGATGTTTTTTGCATCCAGCATGCAACATTCAAAGCCGCGTCATCAACTTTCAACCCTTTCTGACATAATTTGCTATTTTTAATGCATTTACTCATTTGTTTTGAGGTGAATGGCCCTTAAATTGAAAACTTCTATAAATGAACTCTGAAAAGGTTGAAACTTGGCATGGTATCATCATTTCACCCGCATAGCATGTGCAAAAAAATAGAGAGGGTTATGGCAAAAACTGGATGCACCTCGTGTACAAACTGGACAATCTCTTTCGAAGTATCAAGGTTTCGAACGAAAACTCATCTGTTACACCGGCAATTCAAAAATTTAATAACTTCTTACAACTCTGGACGTCTTTTGCATTCAGCATGCACCATTCAAAGCCACGTCTTCAACTTTCAACCCTTTGTGACATAATTTGCTATTTTTAATGCATTTACTGATTTGTTTTGAGCTAAATGGCCCTGCAATTGAAAATCTCTACAAATGAACTCCGAAAAGGTTGAAACTTGGCATGGTATCATCATTTCACCCGCATGGCATGTGCAAACAAGTAGAGACAGTCACCGCAAAAACTGGATGCACTTTGTGTGCAAACTGGACAATCTCTTTCGAAGTATCAGGGTTTTAGACGAAAACTCATCTGTTACACCGACAATTCAAAATTTTAATAACTTATTACAACTCCGAATGTTTTTTGCATCCAGCATGCAACAGTCAAAGCCACGTCATCAACTTTCAACCCTTTCTGACATAATTTGCTATTTTTAATGCATTTACTGATTTTTTTTGAGCTAAATGGCCCTGAAATTGGAAAGCTCTATAAATGAACTCTGAAAATGTTGAAACTTGGCATGGTATCATCATTTCAACCGCATAGCATGTGCAAAAAAGAAGAGAGGGTCATGGCAAAAACTGGATGCACCTCGTGTACAAACTGGACAATCTCTTTCGAAGTATCATGGTTTCGGACTAAAACTCATCTGTTACACCGGAAATTCAAAATTTTAATAACTTCTTATAACTCTGGACGTCTTTTGCATTCAGCATGCACCATTCAAAGCCACGTCATCAACTTTCAACCCTTTGTGACATAATTTGCTATTTTTAATGCATTTACTGATTTGTTTTGACCTAAATGGCCCTGAAATTGAAAAGCTCTACAAATGAACTCTGAAAAGGTTGAAACTTGGCATGGTATCATCATTTCACCCGCATAGCATGTGCAAAAAATTAGACAGGGTCATGGGGAAAACTCGACGCACTTGGTGTACAAACTGGACAATCTCTTTTCAAGTATCAGGGTTTCGGATGAAAACTCATCTGTTACACCGGCAATTCAAAATTTTAATAACTTATTACAACTCTGGACGTTTTCTGCATTCAGCATGCACCATTCAAAGCCACGTCATCAACTTTCAACCCTTTGTGACATAATTTGCTATGTTTAATGCATTTATTGATTTGTTTTGAACTAAATGGCCCTGAAATTGAAAAGTTCTATAAATGAACTCTGAAAAGTTTCAAACTTGGCATGGTATCATCATTTCACCCGCATAGCATGTGCAAAAAAATAGAGAGGGTCATGGCAAAAACTGGATGCACCTCGTGTACAAACTGGACAATCTCTGTCGAAGTATCAGGGTTTCGGACGAAAACTCATCTGTTACACTGGCAATTCAAAATTTTAATAACTTCTTATAACTCTGGACGTCTTTTGCATTCAGCATGCACCATTCAAAGCCACGTCATCAACTTTCAACCCTTTGTGACATAATTTGCTATTTTTAATGCATTTACTGATTTGTTTTGACCTAAATGGCCCTGAAATTGAAAAGCTCTACAAATGAACTCTGAAAAGGTTGAAACTTGGCATGGTATCATCATTTCACCCGCATAGCATGTGCAAAAAATTAGACAGGGTCATGGGGAAAACTCGACGCACTTGGTGTACAAACTGGACAATCTCTTTTGAAGTATCAGGGTTTCGGATGAAAACTCATCTGTTACACCGGCAATTCAAAATTTTAATAACTTATTACAACTCTAGACGTTTTCTGCATTCAGCATGCACCATTCAAAGCCACGTCATCAACTTTCAACCCTATGTGACATAATTTGCTATGTTTAATGCATTTATTGATTTGTTTTGAACTAAATGGCCCTGAAATTGAAAAGTTCTATAAATGAACTCTGAAAAGTTTCAAACTTGGCATGGTATCATCATTTCACCCGCATAGCATGTGCAAAAAAATAGAGAGGGTCATGGCAAAAACTGGATGCACCTCGTGTACAAACTGGACAATCTCTTTCGAAGTATCAGGGTTTCGGACGAAAACTCATCTGTTACACTGGCAATTCAAAATTTTAATAACTTCTTACAACTCTGGATGTCTTTTGCATTCAGCATGCACCATTCAAAGCCACGTCTTGAACTTTCAACCCTTTGTGACATAATTTGCTATTTTTAATGCATTTACTGATTTGTTTTGAGCTAAATGGCCCTGAAATTGAAAAGCTCTACAAATGAACTCTGAAAAGGTTGAAACTTGGCATGGTATCATCATTTCACCCGCATAGCATGTGCAAAAAGTAGAGAGGGTCATGGCAAAAACTGGAGGCACCTCGTGTACAAACTGGACAAGCTCTTTCGAAGTATGAGGGTTTCGAACGAAAACTCATCTGTTACACCGGAAATTCAAAATTTTAATAACTTCTTATAACTCTGGATGTCTTTTGCATTCAGCATGCACCATTCAAAGCCACGTCATCAACTTTCAACCCTTTGTGACATAATTTGTATTTTTAATGCATTTACTGATTTGTTTTGACCTAAATGGCCCTGAAATTGAAAAGCACTACAAATGAACTATGAAAAGGTTGAAACTTGGCATGGTATCATCATTTCACCCACATAGCATGTGCAAAAAAGTAGAGAGGGTCACGGAAAAAACTGGAAGCACTTCGTGTACAAACTGGACAATCTCTTTCGAACTATCAGGGTTCCGGACGAAAACTCATCTGTTACACCGGCAATTCAAAATTTTAATAACTTATTACAACTCTGGACGTTTTTTGCATTCAGCATGCACCATTCAAATCCACGTCATCAACTTTCAACCCTTTGTGACATAATTTGCTATTTTTAATGCATTTACTGATTTGTTTTGAGCTAAATGGCCCTGAAATTGAAAAGCTCTACAAATGAACTCTGAAAAGGTTGAAACTTGGCAAGGTATCATCATTTCACCAGCATAGCATGTGCAAAAAAGTAGAGAGGGTCACCGCAAAAACAGGAAGCACTTCGTGTGCAAACTGGACAATCTCTTTTGAAGTATCAGGGTTTTAGACGAAAACTCATCTGTTACACCGGCAATTCAAAATTTTAATAACTTATTACAACTCCGGATGTTTTTTGCATCCAGCATGCAACATTCAAAGCCGCGTCATCAACTTTCAACCCTTTTTGACATAATTTGCTATTTTTAATGCATTTACTCATTTGTTTTGAGCTGAATGGCCCTTAAATTGAAAAGTTCTATAAATGAACTCTGAAAAGGTTGAAACTTGGCATGGTATCATCATTTCACCCGCATAGCATGTGCAAAAAAATAGAGAGGGTTATGGCAAAAACTGGATGCACCTCGTGTACAAACTGGACAATCTCTTTCGAAGTATCAAGGTTTCGAACGAAAACTCATCTGTTACACCGGCAATTCAAAATTTTAATAACTTCTTACAACTCTGGACGTCTTTTGCATTCAGCATGCACCATTCAAAGCCACGTCTTCAACTTTCAACCCTTTGTGACATAATTTGCTATTTTTAATGCATTTACTGATTTGTTTTGAGCTAAATGGCCCTGCAATTGAAAATCTCTACAAATGAACTCCGAAAAGGTTGAAACTTGGCATGGTATCATCATTTCACCCGCATGGCATGTGCAAACAAGTAGAGACAGTCACCGCAAAAACTGGATGCACTTCGTGTGCAAACTGGACAATCTCTTTCGAAGTATCAGGGTTTTAGACGAAAACTCATTTGTTACACCGACAATTCAAAATTTTAATAACTTATTACAACTCCGAATGTTTTTTGCATCCAGCATGCAACATTCAAAGCCACGTCATCAACTTTCAACCCTTTCTGACATAATTTGCTATTTTTAATGCATTTACTGATTTGTTTTGAGCTAAATGGCCCTGAAATTGGAAAGCTCTATAAATGAACTCTGAAAATGTTGAAACTTGGCATGGTATCATCATTTCAACCACATAGCATGTGCAAAAAAGAAGAGAGGGTCATGGCAAAAAGTGGATGCACCTCGTGTACAAACTGGACAATCTCTTTCGAAGTATCATGGTTTCGGACTAAAACTCATCTGTTACACCGGAAATTCAAAATTTTAATAACTTCTTATAACTCTGGACGTCTTTTGCATTCAGCATGCACCATTCAAAGCCACGTCATCAACTTTCAACCCTTTGTGACATAATTTGCTATTTTTAATGCATTTACTGATTTGTTTTGACCTAAATGGCACTGAAATTGAAAAGCTCTACAAATGAACTCTGAAAAGGTTGAAACTTGGCATGGTATCATCATTTCACCCGCATAGCATGTGCAAAAAATTAGACAGGGTCATGGGGAAAACTCGACGCACTTGGTGTACAAACTGGACAATCTCTTTTGAAGTATCAGGGTTTCGGATGAAAACTCATCTGTTACACCGACAATTCAAAATTTTAATAACTTATTACAACTCTGGACGTTTTCTTCATTCAGCATGCACCATTCAAAGCCACGTCATCAACTTTCAACCCTTTGTGACATAATTTGCTATGTTTAATGCATTTATTGATTTGTTTTGAACTAAATGGCCCTGAAATTGAAAAGTTCTATAAATGAACTCTGAAAAGTTTCAAACTTGGCATGGTATCATCATTTCACCCGCATAGCATGTGCAAAAAAATAGAGAGGGTCATGGCAAAAACTGGATGCACCTCGTGTACAAACTGGACAATCTCTGTCGAAGTATCAGGGTTTCGGACGAAAACTCATCTGTTACACTGGCAATTCAAAATTTTAATAACTTCTTACAACTCTGGACGTCTTTTGCATTCAGCATGCACCATTCAAAGCCACCTCTTGAACTTTCAACCCTTTGTGACATAATTTGCTATTTTTAATGCATTTACTGATTTGTTTTGAGCTAAATGGCCCTGAAATTGAAAAGCTCTACAAATGAACTCTGAAAAGGTTCAAACTTGGCATGGTATCATCATTTCACCCGCATAGCATGTGCAAAAAAGTAGAGAGGGTCACGGCAAAAACTGGATGCACTTCGTGTACAAACTGGACAATCTCTTTCAAAGTATCAAGGTTTCGGACGAAAACTCATCTGTTACACCGGCAATTCAAAATTTTAATAACTTATTACAACTCTGGACATTTTTTGCATTCAGCATGCACCATTCAAAGCCACGTCATCAACTTTCAACCCTTTGTGACATAATTTGCTATTTTTAATGCATTTACCGATTTATTTTGAGCTAAATGGCCCTGCAATTGAAAATCTCTACAAATGAACTCCGAAATGGTTGAAACTTGGCATGGTATCATCATTCCACCCGCATAGCATGTGCAAAAAAGTAGAGACGGTCACCGCAAAAACTGGATGCACTTCGTGTGCAAACTGGACAATCTCTTTCGAAGTATCAGGGTTTCGGACGAAAACTCATCTGTTACACCAACAATTTAAAATTTTAATAACTTATTACAACTCCGAATGTTTTTTGCATCCACCATGCAACATTCAAAGCCACGTCATCAACTTTCAACCCTTTGTGACATAATTTGCTATTTTTAATGCATTTACTGATTTGTTTTGAGCTAAATGGCCCTGAAATTGAAAATCTCTATAAATGAACTATGAAAAGGTTGAAACTTGGCATGGTATCATGTGACGCCCGGATAATTAGACTACAGTAATCCCGCGTTAATGATGCCATGTCACCACGATTACTGTTGTTAATCTTTTCTTAGTTCATAATCAATTCGAAATTCAAACTAAAAATAAAGTCAAACGGTAAAGATTTTCAAATATTAAAACTAAAATGTTGGGGTGTTGCCAAATAATGCATAGGTAATTATTGTGGAGAAACCACATTTTTATAAAAGGATTAAATACACTTAAATGATTAAAACAGTAGGTAAAACTATTAAATAAATACCTTTTGAATATTATAAATTGCTAAACTATTTTGATCAGGGGTAAAACTTTCTGTGAAAGTAGTTGGAGTTGTAACACTATTTTAGGTACGGGTTTTACTTTTGTAAAACTGTAATTTACTAAATAGATAAAAGAAAGCAGAAAAGAAAAAAAAAGTAGAAATAAAACAAAGCAAAAAAAGGAAGAACCCCCCCCCCCCCGGGCCAAGTGGCCCAGCTGGCCACCGGCCCAACTAACCCGAGGCCCAGCCGGCGCCCCCTTAATGCCCACTCCCCCCTAGATCGGGTCCACTCCTCCCGCACGAACCCCCCTCGCACTCCCTCTCCCTCGTCCCACTCCTCCTCTACTCCCCCGATCTGGATCGAGGGAAACGGCTCCCCGACCCCGTTGCCGCGACCTTCGCCGTCACCTCGCCAACCGCCGTCGCAAGGAGAACCACCCCGCCGCCCGGATCGACCGCGCCCGCCGTCGCCGAAGCTACATCGTCTGACGCCATCGCCGCAGTCCTCTCCGACGCCGGCGCTCCCCGTCACCGTCGCCGGAGGCGTCCTCGCCGGTCTGCCTCCTCCTCCTCGCCACCCTCTTCATCACCGACCTCGTCGCCGTCCTCCTTCCCACGGGTCGCCCCCGAGCCCGCTGCCATGCCCCTCCCGCTCCCCTGTGAGCGCCTCCCTCTCCTCCTCTCTCCCCCACCGCGCCGCGCCCGCGCCCGTCGGCGCTCTCGCGCGCCCCTGTGGTCGAGCCCCTCGCTCGCGCTCGTCCCCACCCGTCGGTGGCCGCGCCTAGTGCCCCGCCATGCTCACCGCCCCGCCTCGCCCACACTCGGCGCCGCGGCCCACGTTCCTCACTCGCTCACCGCCGCCCCGCACCGCTCCTCCCGCACCGGCCCACGAGCCTCGCCGAGGCCACGGCCTCGTCCCGCCGCGCCGGGCTACGGCCACCACCGGCGCCCCCTGGTGCCCCGTTCGGGTGCACGGGCGCCCATGCCACACCCCGCGCCCGTTAACCCTGTTGGCCCAATGGGCCTATGACAAGTGGGCCTAGCCCCTGAACGAAAAAAAATGATAAAAAATAAATAAAAATAAAAGATAATAAAAATAAAAGTAATAAATTAATTAATAAACATTGATAAATATATAAATAAGAATAAATAATAAAAATAAATAAATAATTTATTAATTAATTAAGATAATTAATTAAATTATTTAATCATGTTAATATTAATTAATTAAAGTTAATTAATCCTAATGAATTAATCTAATTAACCTGTTAGCTTAATTAAACAGAATTAGTTTAATTAAACCCTAATTAACCTAACAGAGTATGACACGTGGGTCCCACTGGACCCACGCGGCAATTTGACCCAGTCAACCCTTGTTGACTGCTGACGTCAGCATGACATCATGCTGATGTCATAAATCCATTTTTGAATTAAGTTAAATAATTAATTAAATTCTAGAAATTAATAGAATCTTTAGAAAATCATATCTTTTAATTCGTAACTCGGATTAAAATATTTTCAACATGAAAGTTGCTCAGAACGACGAGACGAATCCGGATACGCAGTCCGTTCGTCCACCACACATCCCTAACCTATCGAACCTGCAACTTTTCACCTCCGGTTCATCTGTCCGAAAACGCAAAACACCGGGGATACTTTCCCGGATGTTACCCCCTTCGCCGGTACCACCTACTGTCGCGTTAGGACACACCTAGCACCGCTCATTGTCATGTCACGCATCGTCATGCTTATGTTTGCATTGTATTTACTGTTTCTTCCCCCCTCTTCTCTCCGGTAGACTACGAGACCGACACTGCTGCTGCCCAGTTCGACTACGGAGTTGACGACCCCTCCTACTTGCCAGAGCAACCAGGCAAGCCCCCCCTTGATCACCAGATATCGCCTATTCTTCTCTATACTGCTTGCATTAGAGTAGTGTAGCATGTTACTGCTTTCCGATATCCTATCCTGATGCATAGCCTATCCTTGCTACTACTGTTGTTACCTTTACCTGCAATCCCACATGCTTAGTATAGGATGCTAGTGTTCCATCAGTGGCCCTACACTCTTGTCCGTCTGCCATGCTATACTACTGGGCCGTGATCACTTCGGGAGGTGATCACGGGTATATACTATGTACATTATATACATGACACATGTGGTGACTAAAGTCGGGTCGGCTCGTTGAGTACCCGCAAGTGATTCTGATGAGGGGGCTGAAAGGACAGGTGGCTCCATCCCGGTAGAGGTGGGCCTGGGTTCCTGACGGCCCCCGACTGTTACTTTATGGCGAAGCGACAGGGCAGGTTGAGACCACCTAGGGTAGATGTGGGCTTCGCCATGGACGGCGTCCGCGGTTACTTCGACATAACACGTTTAACGAGTTCTTGGTATTTGATCTGAGTCTGGCCATTTGGTCTATACGCACTAACCATCTACGCGGGAGTAGTTATGGGTATCCCGGCGTCGTGGTATCAGCCGAAGCCTTCGTGACGTCAGCGACTGAGTGGCGCGCGCCGGATTGGACTGGAACGCCACTAGGCTAGGTCTGCTTCCGGCCGTGTACGCAACGTGCAGGTGTGCATAGGGCGATGGGCCCAGACCCCTGCGCGCATAGGGTTAGACCGGCGTGTTGACCTCTCTGTTGTGCTTAGGTTGGGCTGCGACGCGTTGATCTTACGAGGCCGGGCATGACCCAGAAAAGTGTGTCCGGCCAAATGGGATCGAGCGTGTTGGGTTATGTGGTGCACCCCTGCAGGGAAGTTTATCTATTCGAATAGCCGTGTCCCTCGGTAAAAGGACGACCCGGAGTTGTACCTTGACCTTATGACAACTAGAACCGGATACTGAATAAAATACACCCTTCCAAGTGCTAGATACAACCAGGTGATCGCTCTCTAACAGGGTGACGAGGAGGGGATCGCCGGGTAGGATTATGCTATGCGATACTACTTGGAGGACTTCAATCTACTCTCTTCTACATGCTGCAAGATGGAGATGGCCAGAAGCGTAGTCTTCGACAGGACTAGCTATCCCCCTTTTATTCTGGCATTCTGCAGTTCAGTCCACTGATATGCCCCTTTACAAATATACCCATGCATATGTAGTGTAGCTCCTTGCTTGCGAGTACTTTGGATGAGTACTCACGGTTGCTTCTCTCCCTCTTTTCCCCTTTTTCTTTTCTATCTGGTTGTCACAACCAGATGCTGGAGTCCAGGAGCCAGACGCCACCGTCGACGACGACACCTACGACACTGGAGGTGCCTACTACTACGTGCAGCCCGCTGACGACGGCCAGGAGTAGTTAGGAGGATCCCAGGCAGGAGGCCTGCGCCTCGTTCGATCTGTATCCCAGTTTGTGCTAGCCTTCTTAAGGCAAACTTGTTTAACTTATGTCTGTACTCAGATATTGTTGCTTCCGCTGACTAGCCTGTGATCGAGCACTTGAATTCGAGCCCTCGAGGCCCCTGGCTTGTATTATGATGCTTGTATGACTTATTTATGTTTTAGAGTTGTGTTGTGATACCTTCCCGTGAGTCCCTGATCTTGGTCGTACACATTTGCGTGCATGATTAGTGTACGGTCAAATCGGGGGCGTCACAAGTTGGTATCAGAGCCGACTGCCTGTAGGAATCCCCCTTTCCAACTCCTTGGCCGAAGTCGAGTCTAGTCATTGAAAAACTTTTACTAACATGGCTGTGTGGCTTACGGGCCCACGTCGCCATCGGGTGGTATTAGGATCTTTTATTCCTCGTCTATACTCTGGGACTCTGAGCTCTCTTCTATTCGGGTAAATTGATTTTGCTAAAAACAAAACTAACTTTAGGTTCTCGAAAATACAATCTCCCGGAGAGCCCCTTCAGTCCAGATGATCGCCGACTACATCAGAAGATTTCGAAGATACTCTCCGATATTCTCTCAAGACCTTGTGCCCGTTGCCTTTGCAATTCCCTACCACCAAAATATCCCTATGGATAAATACTTACACCTGTCATTCTTACTTTTATTCACAGTCGATCTTGTTAATACACAATACCCCGAGAATACTTTGTGCCTACTGCCTTGCAGTTCTTTGCCACCTGAATACCCCTACGAATAGTTACTCACACTTATCGAGTATTCGCTCATCCCCAAATGATTCATGTATTACACAAAGTCTTCGAAATACCATTCGATGTTTCAAAAATCCTCAACAACCTATTGCTCTTGAAATTCTTGTTTGCTTGCATTATGGTTAATCCCATAAGTCTCGTAATCTTATTGGCATCTCTTGTCATCATCATTTTGAGACCGTTGATTCAATTTGTTGCGAATGCTCGCAATCCTCAATCAGATCCTAGTATTCATCCTTCCGGCTCAGACGTCATTTTAAACGTGAGCTGGATCTCGACCAATCAAATTTGCCATCGATTGTACCCCTAAGTCTACTCAACTTATCCATCCCTAATCAGAGCGTTTGCTTCTGATCCCTTGAATTTGAAATTATAATTCCTTTGCATTGAGCTTTGAGTTAGCCAGTTGTTTCTATAATCTGATCTCCTGGCATTCTTTCTTCCTCTGGTTGAGTACTAATGCTCACATCAGATCCCTTGTGGACCACCAGACCCTTTTGTCGGACCTTATCCGACAATGTCCTTAATATTAAATAAGCTTGTGAGATTTTTCCTCGGATACCTGATGCCTTTGGTAAATTGTATCATCTGATTTTGAACAATGCTCTTCTTTCGAGCTTGTAATATTTACTCCAAAGTTTGTGGTATATGTTCCTAAGATGCCTTGATGGGTTGAACCTATGCCTTTCATAATACGTGTGAACTCGAAAGTTTTCATGAGTCATACTCTTCTGGTATTTTGCCAGATAAAAAAATTTCCACACTGCAACTTCATCAAACGCGAGAAGTGAATGAAAGGTAATGCATTGAAGAAGTGGGAGTCGACCTTGAACTTTGTGTAAATGCCCATGGACAGGATGTATACCTTATCATGGAAGCTTCTCTTAAAATAATTGTCCCCTTCTTATAAGTTCATCTTATATCTGGGATCTGGCCTTTTGCAATCGTGGTTCCGACCATGTTCTCCTTTAAATACCATTTCTTGGACAAGTTAAATCACTTGTCTTCTGCAGGTCAATACGCCTGCCCAACCTCTATTATGATCTACCTTCGAGTATTACCCCTGGTATCTCGGGGATATCTTACCATTGCACTACATCTTATAAACTTTGATGAAGTACTACCTTACCTTGTCTTTGTCACTTCATGGGCTCTGGGTTGTTTGTCAACCGAGAACACCGAATAGTGAATCAAGTCCGCACTCCGATTCAATAACTCTAGGTAATTTTCGTTGCTTACGAGTTTAATAATCATTAAGTCATTCCTAGCCTGATCGGCTATATCATCAGCGTGCTAAATTTTAACTGTGCTACCTGGTCCTTAACCCCGGAGCACAACTTTCGATGATGAGCTAAGCTTACGCCGATCTTCCTCTCATACCATTTCACCTTGAACAACAAGCTTGATTTCAAGCGTGTGTCCTACCCATGGTTCCAATAACCGTCTGCTTCATCATTCCTTTGACTTGATGTCGTCGCTGATTGATTACATCTTCATGAAATCTCTCGACAAATGTGTCGTGATCATCATCAACCTTATGCGCTCTTCCAGGATATCGATTGAGTTCATGATGAGAAATACCATCCTTGCCCTCGATGATCTGTGTTATCATCGACTACTTTATTGCCTTCCCACCAACACAAGCTTGTTCGTGTTTGGTGTTATACCTTGAGTTCCTTGCTATCCAGCAATTGTTCTTCTTTACCTTGGAGTATTACCATCTTTTATGTCAAGTATGTCGTAAGAATTTCACCACCTCGCATGACATCTTGGTACAGGGATACTTCTCCCCATCACCATTCTTTCTTGGTCCCCGTGTTGTTTCTAAAAGGAATACCAACAAATGGTCTGTGATGTGTAAATTCTAAACTTCTAGCAACCCTATTGCTTTGAAGTCATTGGTCTATAGTTTAATTCTACGTCTATGGCTTAATGAATCATCATTCGAACATTGATTGTGCTACCTAGCCCATATTTCGGGTGCACATTTCAAGCAATGTTTAACTGTGTATGTTTTCCTCGAGCATACATCATTAAGTCATTCGATCTAGCTAATGTTATCTCCTTGTTCACATAGTGGTGGAAATCCATCTTTTGGAAATCTCAATGGATTGTCGCTGAGTCAAGCAGTCACCTCCTCACCTCTCCTTGATTTAATTATGAACCCTTGTTCGGAACTCGCTTCCATAGTTCATCTCCCGAGAATCTTCGATGTCGTTTCGACAATTTGTGTTGCACCTTTCTTCTCAGGCCTCCTAAGTCTGAGTTATCCTGACACCAATCAGATCTGAATCTCGGTCAGATATGATGGTTGGAACATATTTCCAAGAGTTATAACATTGGCCTATTTATGACCCGGTAAGGTGATGATACCCAGCACACCTGGCGGGAGGACCTATTGTTATAAGTTTTTCCTTTTAGCAAGGTTAGCTGTTTTTCCATGAGAAAATTGTAAGACTTATTCTATAAGTTGTTCCTGATGGATCCTTTTTGTTTCCAAATTCTGACCTTCACCTGTTGACCATGTCAATGCTATCTCAAAGCATGTCTATGGTACTCCGATTTTCAACAAGAACATTTGAAGCCCACTACTCAATGTTTCTTGCTCAATTATCCAAACACCGCTGTATGGGTTATGTCATGAAATTCCTCTCCCCTTACCTAAATGGTTTTCTACTTTCTATCCTGTCATGGATATAATACGCTGCTTGTCCTTGGGAAGGATATACCCTTGAAATATGTGTTTAAACACATTTTCCTTTCCATTCTTCTGTTTAATCTGATAATCATATTTTCCTTTCCATTGTTTGGTTTAACCTTTCTGGTGATCTATATGATCTAAGCAGTAATATTCTCCTGCTTATGTAAACACCTCGGTGTACAACTCTGTCAGTAAGACCCTGTTACTATTGTTGGTGACATTTCGGTAACCACCGATGGACGAGAACTTTGCCTAATGGTCCGCCTCGTTTGAACGAGCAGGAAAATGGTTCTCTTCGTCCCTCGCCCTTGGTACCAACGTGTTGCCGACATAACTCACAGGGTATTCTCTGACATGCCTTGCTATCATGACCGTGCAAGATGTCATTGCTCCTATAAAAAAACCACATGGTGGGCCCATAACCCACAGTTCCACAGGATCGAAACCTGACTCTCCTATACACCCTGTTGTCGAAGTTATTCCTCGAGCTTGACTTCGTATGTGATTCACGGGCCACCTGCCTAGTGATCTATTCTGGTACCAGACATAATACTTATTCCGATTGCTTTGAACCCCTTTCACACTTTGTTTCAGGCTTCGAACGATTGCCTACCCGTTTGAAACTCCTCATGGTACTTTCTTACTTGCTCTCGGCTTTTCTTAAGATTTAGTTCGAGAGTTACTTTCCGCCACCTTCCCCGATGATATTGACCAGATAGTAAACCTTGCAGAGGTCCGTTCTTCCATAATACCCCCCTTACTCTATCGTAAGTACGATGGAGTTCCCGAAGAAAGGACGACAACTTTATCATGATGACCTGAAGCAGAGGACTGAAGACATCAATGTAATGGATCGACCTCTTCGAGAAGAGCAACTATGACCGAGAGGAATCGTTAGAATTTCGTAACCAGATCCCTTCCCCCTTATAACCGCTCCTAAATCTCGGGACGAGATTTCTTGTAGTGGAGGAGAATTGTGACGCCCGGATAATTAGACTACAGTAATCCCGCGTTAATGATGCCATGTCACCACGATTACTGTTGTTAATCTTTTGTTAGTTCAAAATCAATTCGAAATTCAAACTAAAAATAAAGTCAAACGGTAAAGATTTTCAAATATTAAAACTAAAATGTTGGGGTGTTGCCAAATAATGCATAGGTAATTATTGTGGAGAAACCACATTTTTATAAAAGGTTTAAATACACTTAAATGATTAAAACAGTAGGTAAAACTATTAAATAAATACCTTTTGAATATTATAAATTGCTAAACTATTTTGATCAGGGGTAAAACTTTCTGTGAAAGTAGTTGGAGTTGTAACTCTATTTTAGGTACGGGTTTTACTTTTGTAAAACTGTAATTTACTAAATAGATAAAAGAAAGCAGAAAAGAAAAAAAAGTAGAAATAAAACAAAGCAAAAAAAAGGAAGAACCCCCCCCCCCCCCCGGGCCAAGTGGCCCAGCTGGCCACCGGCCCAACTAACCCGAGGCCCAGCCGGCGCCCCCTTAATGCCCACACCCCCCCCCCCCGTGACCTAGATCGGGTCAACTCCTCCCGCACGAACCCCCCCCCCCCCGCACTCCCTCTCCCTCGTCCCACTCCTCCTCTGCTCCCCCGATCTGGATCGAGGGAAACGGCTCCCCGACCCCGTTGCCGCGACCTTCGCCGTCACCTCGCCAACCGCCGTCGCAAGGAGAACCACCCCGCCGCCCGGATCGACCGCGCCCGCCGTCGCCGAAGCTACATCGTCTGACGCCATCGCCGCGGTCCTCTCCGACGCCGGCGCTCCCCGTCACCGTCGCCGGAGGCGTCCTCGCCGGTCTGCCTCCTCCTCCTCGCCACCCTCTTCGTCACTGACCTCGTCGCCGTCCTCCTCCCCACGGGTCGCCCCCGAGCCCGCTGCCATGCCCCTCCCGCTCCCCTGTGAGCGCCTCCCTCTCCTCCTCTCTCCCCCACCGCGCCGCGCCCGCGCCCGTCGGCGCTCTCGCGCGCCCCTGTGGTCGAGCCCCTCGCTCGCGCTCGTCCCCACCCGTCGGTGGCCGCGCCCAGTGCCCCGCCATGCTCACCGCCCCGCCTCGCCCACACTCGGCGCCGCGGCCCACGTCCCTCACTCGCTCACCGCCGCCCCGCACCGCTCCTCCCGCACCGGCCCACGAGCCTCGCCGAGGCCACGGCCTCGTCCCGCCGCGCCGGGCTACGGCCACCACCGGCGCCCCCTGGTGCCCCGTTCGGGTGCACGGGCGCCCATGCCACACCCCGCGCCCGTTAACCCTGTTGGCCCCATGGGCCTATGACAAGTGGGCCTAGCCCCTGAACGAAAAAAATGATAAAAAATAAATAAATAAAAATAAAAGATAATAATAATAAAAGTAATAAATTAATTAATAAGCATTGATAAATATATAAATAAGAATAAATAATAAAAATAAATAATTAATTAATTAATTAATTAAGATAATTAATTAACTTATTTAATCATGTTAATATTAATTAATTAAAGTTAATTAATCCTAATGAATTAGTCTAATTAACCTGTTAGTTTAATTAAACAGAATTAGTTTAATTAAACCCTAATTAACCTAACAGAGTATGACACGTGGGTCCCACTGGACCCACGCGGCAGTTTGACCCAGTCAACCCCTGTTGACTGCTGACGTCAGCATGACATCATGCTGATGACATAAATCCATTTTTGAATTAAGTTAAATAATTAATTAAATTCTAGAAATTAATAGAATCTTTAGAAAATCATATCTTTTAATCCGTAACTCGGATTAAAATATTTTCAACATGAAAGTTGCTCAGAACGACGAGACGAATCCGGATACGCAGTCCGTTCGTCCACCACACATCCCTAACCTATCGAACCTGCAACTTTTCACCTCCGGTTCATCTGTCCGAAAACGCAAAACACCGGGGATACTTTCCCGGATGTTACCCCCTTCGCCGGTACCACCTACTGTCGCGTTAGGACACACCTAGCACCGCTCATTGTCATGTCACGCATCGTCATGCTTATGTTTGCATTGTATTTACTGTTTCTTCCCCCCTCTTCTCTCCGGTAGACTACGAGACCGACACTGCTGCTGCCCAGTTCGACTACGGAGTTGACGACCCCTCCTACTTGCCAGAGCAACCAGGCAATCCCCCCCCCTTGATCACCAGATATCGCCTATTCTTCTCTATACTGCTTGCATTAGAGTAGTGTAGCATGTTACTGCTTTCCGATATCCTATCCTGATGCATAGCCTATCCTTGCTACTACTGTTGTTACCTTTACCTTCAATCCCACATGCTTAGTATAGGATGCTAGTGTTCCATCAGTGGCCCTACACTCTTGTCCGTCTGCCATGCTATACTACTGGGCCGTGATCACTTCGGGAGGTGATCACGGGTATATACTATGTACATTATATACATGACACATGTGGTGACTAAAGTCGGGTCGGCTCGTTGAGTACCCGCAAGTGATTCTGATGAGGGGGCTGAAAGGACAGGTGGCTCCATCCCGGTAGAGGTGGGCCAGGGTTCCTGACGGCCCCTGACTGTTACTTTATGGCGGAGCGACACGGCAGGTTGAGACCACCTAGGGTAGAGGTGGGCCTGGCCCTGGACGGCGTCCGCGGTTACTTCGACATAACACGCTTAACGAGTTCTTGGTATTTGATCTGAGTCTGGCCATTTGGTCTATACGCACTAACCATCTACGCGGGAGTAGTTATGGGTATCCCGGCGTCGTGGTATCAGCCGAAGCCTTCGTGATGTCAGCGACTGAGTGGCGCGCGCCGGATTGGACTGGAACGCCACTAGGCTAGGTCTGCTTCCGGCCGCGTACGCAACGTGCAGGTGTGCATAGGGCGATGGGCCCAGACCCCTGCGCGCATAGGGTTAGACCGGCGTGCTGACCTCTCTGTTGTGCTTAGGTGGGGCTGCGACGCGTTGATCTTACGAGGCCGGGCATGACCCAGAAAAGTGTGTCCGGCCAAATGGGATCGAGCGTGTTGGGTTATGTGGTGCACCCCTGCAGGGAAGTTTATCTATTCGAATAGCCGTGTCCCTCGGTAAAAGGACGACCCGGAGTTGTACCTTGACCTTATGACAACTAGAACCGGATACTGAATAAAATACACCCTTCCAAGTGCCAGATACAACCCGGTGATCGCTCTCTAACAGGGCGACGAGGAGGGGATTGCCGGGTAGGATTATGCTATGCGATACTACTTGGAGGACTTCAATCTACTCTCTTCTACATGCTGCAAGATGGAGATGGCCAGAAGCGTAGTCTTCGACAGGACTAGCTATCCCCCTTTTATTCTGGCATTCTGCAGTTCAGTCCACTGATATGCCCCTTTACACATATACCCATGCATATGTAGTGTAGCTCCTTGCTTGCGAGTACTTTGGATGAGTACTCACGGTTGCTTCTCTCCCTCTTTTCCCCTTTTTCTTTTCTATCTGGTTGTCACAACCAGATGCTGGAGTCCAGGAGCCAGACGCCACCGTCGACGACGACACCTACGACACTTGAGGTGCCTACTACTACGTGCAGCCCGCTGACGACGGCCAGGAGTAGTTAGGAGGATCCCAGGCAGGAGGCCTACGCCTCGTTCGATCTGTATCCCAGTTTGTGCTAGCCTTCTTAAGGAAAACTTGTTTAACTTATGTCTGTACTCAGATATTATTGCTTCCGCCGACTAGCCTGTGATCGAGCACTTGTATTCGAGCCCTCGAGGCCCCTGGCTTGTATTATGATGCTTGTATGACTTATTTATGTTTTAGAGTTGTGTTGTGATACCTTCCCGTGAGTCCCTGATCTTGGTCGTACACATTTGCGTGCATGATTAGCGTACGGTCAAATCGGGGGCGTCACATATCATCATTTCACCCGCATAGCATGTGCAAAAAAGTAGAGAGGGTCATGGAAAAAACTGGATGCACCTCATGTACAAACTGGACAATCTCCTTCGAAGTATGAGGGTTTCGGACGAAAACTCATCTGTTACACCGAAATTCAAAATTTTAATAACTTCTTATAACTCTGGACGTCTTTTGCATTCAGCATGCACCATTCAAAGCCACGTCATCAACTTTCAACCCTTTGTGACATAATTTGCTATTTTTAATGCATTTACTGATTTGTTTTGATCTAAATGGCCCTGAAATTGAAAAGCTCTACAAATGAACTCTGAAAAGGTAGAAACTTAGCATGGTATCATCATTTCACCCCCATAGCATGTGCAAAAAATTAGAGAGGGTCATGGGGAAAACTGGATGCACTTCGTGTACAAACTGGACAATCTCTTTCGAAGTATCAGGGTTTCGGACGAAAACTCATCTGTTACACCGGCAATTCAAAATTTTAATAACTTATTACAACTCTGGACGTTTTTGCATTCAGCATGCACCATTCAAAGCCACGTCATGAACTTTCAACCCTTTGTGACATAATTTGCTATGTTTAATGCATTTACTGATTTGTTTTGAGCTAAATGGCCCTGAAATTGAAAAGTTCTACAAATGAACTCTGAAAAGCTTGAAACTTGGCATGGTATCATCAATTCACCCGCATAGCATGTGCGAAAAAGTAGAGAGGGTCACCGCAAAAACAGGAAGCACTTCGTGTGCAAACTGGACAATCTCTTTCGAAGTATCAGGGTTTTAGACGAAAACTCATCTGTTACACCGGCAATTCAAAATTTTAATAAATTATTACAACTACGGATGTTTTTTGCATCCAGCATGCAACATTCAAAGCCACGTCATCAACTTTCAACCCTTTCTGGCATAATTTGCTATTTTTAATGCATTTACTGATTCGTTTTGAGCTAAATGGCCCTGAAATTGAAAAGTTCTATAAATGAACTCTGAAAAGGTTGAAACATGGCATGGTATCATCATTTCACCCGCATTGCATGTGCAAAAAAATAGAGAGGGTCATGGCAAAAACAGGATGCACCTCGTGTACAAACTGGACAATCTCTTTTGAAGTATCAGGGTTGCGGACGAAAACTCATCTGTTACACCGGGAATTCAAAATTTTCATAACTCATTACAACTCCGAATGTTTTTTGCATCCAGCATGCAACATTCAAAGCCACGTCATCAACTTTCAACCCTTTGTGACATAATTTGCTATTTTTAATGCATTTACTGATTTGTTTTGAGCTAAATGGCCTTGAAATTGAAAAGCTCTATAAATGAACTCTGAAAAGGTTGAAACTTGGCATGGTATCATCATTTCACCCGCATAACATGTGCAAAAAAGTAGAGAGGGTCATGGCAAAAACTGGATGCACCTCGTGTACAAACTGGACAATGTCTTTCGAAGTATCAGGGTTTCAGACGGAAACTTATCTGCTACACCGGCAATTCAAAATTTTAATAACTTATTACAACTCCGGACGTTTTTTGCATCCAGCATGTAATATTCAACGCCACGTCATCAACTTTCAACCCTTTCTGACATAGTTTGCTATTTTTAATGCATTTACTGATTTGTTTTAAGCTAAATGGCCCTGAATTTGAAAAGCTCCATAAATAAACTCTGAAAAGGTGGAAACTTGGCATGGTATCATCATTTCACCCGCAGAGCATGTGCAAAAAAGTAGAGAGGGTCATGGCCAAAACTGGATGCACTTCGTGTACAGACTGGACAATCTCTTTCGAAGTATCAGGGTTTCGGACGAAAACTCATCTGTTACACCAGAAATTCAAAATTTTAATAACTTCTTATAACTCTGGACGTCTTTTGCAATCATCATGCACCATTCAAAGCCACGTTATCAACTTTCAACCCTTCGTGACATAATTTGCTATTTTTAATGCATTTACTGATTTGTTTTGACCTAAATGGCCCTGAAATTGAAAAGCTCTACAAATGTACTCTGAAAAGGTTGAAACTTGGCATGGTATCATCATTTCACCCGCATAGCATGTGCAAAAAATTAGAGAGGGTAATGGGGAAAACTGGATGCACTTCGTGTACAAACTGGACAATCTCTTTCGAAGTATCAGGGTTTCGGACGAAAACTCATCTGTTACACCGGCAATTCAAAATTTTAATGACTTATTACAACTCTGGACGCTTTTTGCATTCAGCATGCACCATTCAAAGCCACATCATGAACTTTCAACCTGTTGTCACATAATTTGCTATGTCTAATGCATTTACTGATTTGTTTTGAACTAAATGGCCCTGCAATTGAAAAGCTCTACAAATGAACTCACAAAAGGTTGAAACTTGGCATGGTATCATCAATTCACCCGCATATCATGTGCAAAAAAGTAGAGAGGGTCACCGCAAAAACAGGAAACACTTCGTGTGCAAACTGGACAATCTCTTTCGGAGTATCAGGGTTTTAGCCGAAAACTCATCTGTTACACCGTCAATTCAAAATTTTAATAACTTATTACAACTCCGGATGTTTTTTGCATAAAGCATGCAACATTCAAAGCCACGTCATCAACTTTCAACCCTTTCTGACATAATTTGCTATTTTTAATGCATTTGCTGATTTGTTTTGAGCTAAATGGCCCTGATATTGAAAAGTTCTATAAACGAACTCTGAAAAGGTTGAAACTTGGCATGGTATCATCATTTCACCCGCATAGCATGTGCAAAAAAATAGAGAGGGTCATGGCAAAAACTGGATGCACCTCGTGTACAAACTGGACAATCTCTTTCGGAGTATCAGGGTTTTAGCCGAAAACTCATCTGTTACACCGGCATTCAAAATTTTAATAACTTATTACAACTCCGGACGTTTTTTGCATCCAGCATGCAACATTCAAAGCCATGTCATCAACTTTCAACCCTTTCTGACATAATTTGCTATTTTTCATGCATTTACTGATTTGTTTTGGGCTAAATGGCCCTGAAATTGAAAAGCTCTAGAAATGAACTCTGAAAAGGTCTAAACTTGGCATGGTATCATCATTTCACCCGCAGAGCATGTGCAAAAAAGTAGAGAGGGTCATGGCAAAAACTGGATGCACTTCATGTACAAACTGGACAATCTCTTTCAAAGTATCAGGGTTTCGGACGAAAACTCATCTGTTACACCGGAAATTCAAAATTTTAAGAACTTCTTATAACTCTGAACATCTTTTGCATTCAGCATGCACCATTCAAAGCCATGTCATCAACTTTCAACCCTTTGTGACATAATTTTCTATTTTTAATGCATTTACTGATTTGTTTTGACCTAAATGGCCCTGAAATTGAAAAGCTCTACAAATGAACTCTGAAAAGGTTGAAACTTGGCATGGTATCATCATTTCACCCGCATAGCATGTGCAAAAAATTAGAGAGGGTCACGGGAAAAACTGGATGCACTTCGTGTACAAACTGGACAATCTCTTTCGAAGTATCAGGGTTTCGGACGAAAACTCATCTGTTACACCGGCAATTCAAAATTTTAATAACTTATTACAACTCCGGACGTTTTTTGCATCCAGCATGCAACATTCAAAGCCATGTCATCAACTTTCAACCCTTTCTGACATAATTTGCTATTTTTCATGCATTTACTGATTTGTTTTGGGCTAAATGGCCCTGAAATTGAAAAGCTCTAGAAATGAACTCTGAAAAGGTCTAAACTTGGCATGGTATCATCATTTCACCCACATAGCATGTGCAAAAAAGTAGATAGGGTCACGGCAAAAACTGGATGCACTTCGTGTACAAACTAGACAATCTCTTTCGAAGTATCAGGGTTTCGGACGAAAACTCATCTTTTAGACCGGCAATTCAAAATTTTAATAACTTATTACAACTCCGAACATTTTTTGCATCCAGCATGCAACATTCAAAGCCACGTCATCAACTTTCAACCCTTTGTGACATAATTTGCTATTTTTAATGCATTTACGGATTTGTTTTGAGCTAAATGGCCCTGAAATTGAAAAGCTCTATAAATGAACTCTGAAAAGGTTGAAACTAGGCATGGTATCGTCATTTCACCCGCATAACATGTGCAAAAAAGTAGAGAGGGTCATGGCAAAAACTGGATGCACCTACAAACCGGACAATCTCTTTCGAAGTATCAGGGTTTCAGACGAAAACTCATCCGTTACACCGGCAATTCAAAATTTTAATAACTTATTACAACTCCGGACGTTTTTTGCATCCAGCATGTAATATTCAATGCCACGTCATCAACTTTCAACCCTTTCTGACATAGTTTGCTATTTTTAATGCATTTACTGATTTGTTTTAAGCTAAATGGCCCTGAATTTGAAAAGCTCTATAAATAAACTCTGAAAAAGTGGAAACTTGGCATGGTATCATCATTTCACCCGTAGAGCATGTGCAAAAAAGTAGATAGGGTCACGGCAAAAACTGGATGCACTTCGTGTACAAACTAGACAATCTCTTTCGAAGTATCAGGGTTTCGGACGAAAACTCATCTGTTACACCGGAAATTCAAAATTTTAATAACTTCTTATAACTCTGGACATCTTTTGCATTCAGCATGCACCATTCAAAGCCACGTCATCAACTTTCAACCCTTTGTGACATAATTTTCTATTTTTAATGCATTTACTGATTTGTTTTGACCTAAATGGCCCTGAAATTGAAAAGGTCTACAAATGAACTCTGAAAAGGTTGAAACTTGGCATGGTATCATCATTTCACCCGCATAGCATGTGCAAAAAATTAGAGAGGGTAATGGGGAAAACTGGATGCACTTCGTGTACAAACTGGACAATCTCTTTCGAAGTATCAGGGTTTCGGACGAAAACTCATCTGTTACACCGGCAATTCAAAATTATTATAACTTATTACAACTCTGGATGTTTTTTGCATTCAGCATGCACCATTCAAAGCCACATCATGAACTTTCAACCTGTTGTCACATAATTTGCTATGTCTAATGCATTTACTGATTTGTTTTGAACTAAATGGCCCTGCAATTGAAAAGCTCTACAAATGAACTCACAAAAGGTTGAAACTTGGCATGGTATCATCAATTCACCCGCATATCATGTGCAAAAAAGTAGAGAGGGTCACCGCAAAAACAGGAAACACTTCGTGTGCAAACTGGACAATCTCTTTCGGAGTATTAGGGTTTTAGCCGAAAACTCATCTGTTACACCGGCAATTCAAAATTTTAATAACTTATTACAACTCCGGATGTTTTTTGCATAAAGCATGCAACATTCAAAGCCACGTCATCAACTTTCAACCCTTTCTGACATAATTTGCTATTTTTAATGCATTTGCTGATTTTTTTTGAGCTAAATGGCCCTGATATTGAAAAGTTCTATAAATGAAATCTGAAAAGGTTGAAACTTGGCATGGTATCATCATTTCACCCGCATAGCATGTGCAAAAAAATAGAGAGGGTCATGGCAAAAACTGGATGCACCTCGTGTACAAACTGGACAATGTCTTTCGACGTATCAGGGTTTCGGACGAAAACTCACCTGTTACACCGGCAATTCAAATTTTAATAACTTCTGACAACTCTGGACGTCTTTTGCATTCAGCATGCACCATTCAAAGCCACGTCTTCAACTTTCAACCCTTTGTGACATAATTTGCTATTTTTAATGCATTTACTGATTTGTTTTGAGCCAAATGGCCCTGAAATTGAAAAGCTCTACAAATGAACTCTGAAAAGGTTGAAACTTGGCATGGTATCATCATTTCACCCGCATAGCATGTGCAAAAAATTAGAGAGGGTCACGGGAAAAACTGGATGCACTTCGTGTACAAACTGGACAATCTCTTTCGAAGTATCAGGGTTTCGGACGAAAACTCATCTGTTACACCGGCAATTCAAAATTTTAATAACTTATTACAACTCCGGACGTTTTTTGCATCCAGCATGCAACATTCAAAGCCATGTCATCAACTTTCAACCCTTTCTGACATAATTTGCTATTTTTCATGCATTTACTGATTTGTTTTGGGCTAAATGGCCCTGAAATTGAAAAGCTCTAGAAATGAACTCTGAAAAGGTCTAAACTTGGCATGGTATCATCATTTCACCCACATAGCATGTGCAAAAAAGTAGATAGGGTCACGGCAAAAACTGGATGCACTTCGTGTACAAACTAGACAATCTCTTTCGAAGTATCAGGGTTTTGGACGAAAACTCATCTTTTAGACCGGCAATTCAAATTTTTAATAACTTATTACAACTCCGAACATTTTTTGCATCCAGCATGCAACATTAAAGGCCACGTCAACAACTTTCAACCCTTTGTGACATAATTTGCTATTTTTAATGCATTTACTGATTTGTTTTGAGCTAAATGGCCCTGAAATTGAAAAGCTCTATAAATGAACTCTGAAAAGGTTGAAACTAGGCATGGTATCATCATTTCACCCGCATAACATGTGCAAAAAAGTAGAGAGGGTCATGGCAAAAACTGGATGCACCTACAAACCGGACAATCTCTTTCGAAGTATCAGGGTTTCAGACGAAAACTCATCCGTTACACCGGCAATTCAAAATTTTAATAACTTATTACAACTCCGGACGTTTTTTGCATCCAGCATGTAATATTCAATGCCACGTCATCAACTTTCAACCCTTTCTGACATAGTTTGCTATTTTTAATGCATTTACTGATTTGTTTTAAGCTAAATGGCCCTGAATTTGAAAAGCTCTATAAATAAACTCTGAAAAGGTGGAAACTTGGCATGGTATCATCATTTCACCCGCAGAGCATGTGCAAAAAAGTAGAGAGGTTCATGGCAAAAACTGGATGCACTTCATGTACAAACTGGACAATCTCTTTCAAAGTATCAGGGTTTCGGACGAAAACTCATCTGTTACAGCGGAAATTCAAAATTTTAATAACTTCTTATAACTCTGGACATCTTTTGCATTCAGCATGCACCATTCAAAGCCACGTCATCAACTTTCAACCCTTTGTGACATAATTTTCTATTTTTAATGCATTTACTGATTTGTTTTGACCTAAATGGCCCTGAAATTGAAAAGGTCTACAAATGAACTCTGAAAAGGTTGAAACTTGGCATGGTATCATCATTTCACCCGCATAGCATGTGCAAAAAATTAGAGAGGGTCATGGGGAAAACTGGATGCACTTCGTGTACAAACTGGACAATCTCTTTCGAAGTATCAGTGTTTCGGACGAAAACTCATCTGTTACACCGGCAATTCAAAATTTTAATAACTTATTACAACTCTGGACGTTTTTGGCATTCAGCATGCACCATTCAAAGCCACGTCATGAACTTTCAACCCTTTGTCACATAATTTGCTATGTTTAATGCATTTACTGATTTGTTTTGAGCTAAATGGCCCTGCAATTGAAAAGCTCTACAAATGAACTCAGAAAAGGTTGAAACTTGGCATGGTATCATCAATTCACCCGCATATCATGTGCAAAAAAGTAGAGAGGGTCACCGCAAAAACAGGAAGCACTTCGTGTGCAAACTGGACAATCTCTTTCGGAGTATCAGGGTTTTAGACGAAAACTCATCTGTTACACCGGCAATTAAAAATTTTAATAACTTATTACAACTCTGGATGTTTTTTGCATAAACCATGCAACATTCAAAGCCACGTCATCAACTTTCAACCCTTTCTGACATAATTTGCTATTTTTAATGCATTTGCTGATTTGTTTTGAGCTAAATGGCCCTGAAATTGAAAAGTTCTATAAATGAAATCTGAAAAGGTTGAAACTTGGCATGGTATCATCATTTCACCCGCATAGCATGTGCAAAAAAATAGAGGGTCATGGCAAAAACTGGATGCACCTCGTGTACAAACTGGACAATCTCTTTCGAAGTATCAGGGTTTCGGACGAAAACTCATCTGTTACATCGGCAATTCAAAATTTTAATAACTTATTACAACTCTGGACGTTTTTTCCATTCAGCATGCACCATTCATGGCCACGTCATCAACTTTCAACCCTTTGTGACATAATTTGCTATTTTTAATGCATTTACTGATTTGTTTTGAGCCAAATGGCCCTGAAATTGAAAAGCTCTACAAATGAACTCTGAAAAGGTTGAAACTTGGCATGGTATCATTATTTCACCCGCATAGCATGTGCAAAAAATTAGAGAGGGTCACGGGAAAAACAGGATGCACTTCGTGTACAAACTGGACAATCTCTTTCGAAGTATCAGGGTTTCAGACGAAAACTCATCTGTTACACCGGCAATTCAAAATTTTAATAACTTATTACAACTCCGGACTTTTTTGCATCCAGCATGCAACATTCAAAGCCACGTCATCAACTTTCAACCCTTTCTGACATAATTTGCTATTTTTCATGCATTTACTGATTTGTTTTGAGCTAAATGGCCCTGAAATTGAAAAGCTCTACAAATGAACTCTGAAAAGGTTGAAACTTGGCGTGGTATCGTCATTTCACCCGCATAGCATGTGCAAAAAATTAGAGAGGGTCACGGGAAAAACTGGATGCACTTCGTGTACAAACTGGACAATCTCTTTCGAAGTATCAGGGTTTCGGACGAAAACTCATCTGTTACACCGGCAATTCAAAATTTTAATAACTTATTACAACTCCGGACGTTTTTTGCATCCAGCATGCAACATTCAAAGCCACGTCATCAACTTTCAACCCTTTCTGACATAATTTGCTATTTTTCATGCATTTACTGATTTGTTTTGAGCTAAATGGCCCTGAAATTGATAAGCTCTAGAAATGAACTCTGAAAAGGTCTAAACTTGGTATGGTATCATCATTTCACCCACATAGCATGTGCAAAAAAGTAGATAGGGTCACGGCAAAAACTGGATGCACTTCGTGTACAAACTGGACAATCTCTTTCGAAGTATCAGGGTTTCGGACGAAAACTCATCTGTTAGACCGGCAATTCAAAATTTTAATAAGTTATTACAACTCCGGACATTTTTTGCATCCAGCATGCAACGTTCAAAGCCACGTCATCAACTTTCAACCCTTTCCGACATAATTTGCTATTTTTCATGCATTTACTGATTTGTTTTGAGCTAAATGGCCCTGAAATTGAAAAGCTCTACAAATGAACTCTTAAAAGGTTGAAACTTGGCATGGTATCATCATTTCACCCGCATACCATGTGCAAAAAATTAGAGAGGGTCATGGGGAAAACTGGAAGCATTTCGTGTACAAACTGGACAATCTCTTTCGAAGTATCAGGGTTTCGGACGAAAACTCATCTGTTACACCGGCAATTGAAAATTTTAATAACTTCTTATAACGCTGGACGTCTTTTGCATTCAGCATGCACCATTCTAAGCCACGTCATCAACTTTCAACCCTTTGTGACATAATGTGCTATTTTTAATGCATTTACTGATTTGTTTTGACCAAAATGGCCCTAAAATTGAAAAGCTCTACAAATGAACTCTTAAAAGGTTGAAACTTGGCATGGTATCATCATTTCACCCGCATACCATGTGCAAAAAATTAGAGAGGGTCATGGGGAAAACTGGAAGCATTTCGTGTACAAACTGGACAATCTCTTTCGAAGTATCAGGGTTTCGGACGAAAACTCATCTGTTACACCGGCAATTCAAAATTTTAATAACTTATTACAACTCTGGATGTTTTTTGCATTCAGCATGCACCATTCAAAGCCACGTTATGAACTTTCAACCCTTTGTGACATAATTTGCTATGTTTAATGCATTTACTGATTTGTTTTGAACTAAATGGCCCTGCAATTGAAAAGCTCTACAAATGAACTCTGAAAAGGTTGAAACTTGGCATGGTATCATCAATTCACCCGCATAGCATGTGCAAAAAAGTAGAGAGGGTCACCGCAAACACTGGAAGCACTTTGTGTGCAAACTGGACAATCTCTTTCGAAGTATTAGGGTTTTAGACGAAAACTCATCTGTTACACCGGCAATTCAAAATTTTAATAACTTATTACAACTCCGGATGTTTTTTGCATCCAGCATGCAACATTCAAAGCCACGTCATCAACTTTCAACCCTTTCTGACATAATTTGCTAGTTTTAATGCATTTACTGATTTGTTTTGAGCTAAATGGCCCTGAAATTGAAAAGTTCTATAAATGAACTCTGAAAAGGTTGAAACTTGGCATGGTATCATCATTTCACCCACATAGCATGTGAAAAAAAATAGAGAGGGTCATGGCAAAAACTGGATGCACCTCGTGTACAAACTGGACAATCTCTTTCGAAGTATCAGGGTTTCGGTCGAAAACTCATCTGTTACACCGGCAATTCAAAATTTTAATAACTTATTACAACTCTGGATATTTTTTGCATTCAGCATGCAACATTCAAAGCCACGTCATCAACTTTCAACCCTTTGTGACATAATTTGCTTTTTTTAATGCATTTACTGATTTGTTTTGAGCTAAATGGCCCTGAAATTGAAAAGTTCTACAAATGAACTCTGAAAAGGTTGAAACTTGGCATGGTATCATCATTTCACCCACATAGCATCTGCAAAAAATTAGAGAGGGTCACGGGAAAAACTGGATGCACTTCGTGTACAAACTGGACAATCTCTTTCAAAGTATCAAGGTTTCGGACGAAAACTCATCTGTTACACCGGCAATTCAAAAATTTAATAACTTATTACAACTCCGGACGTTTTTTGCATCCAGCATGCAACATTCAAAGCCACGTCATCAACTTTCAACCCTTTCTGACATAATTTGCTATTTTTCATGCATTTACTGATTTTTTTGAGCTAAATGGCCCTGAAACTGAAAAGCTCTAGAAATGAACTCTGAAAAGGTCTAAACTTGGCATGGTATCATCATTTCACCCACATAGCATGTGCAAAAAAGTAGATAGGATCACGGCCAAAACTGGATGCACTTCGTGTACAAACTAGACAATCTCTTTCGAAGTATCAGGGTTTCGGAGGAAAACTCATGTGTTAGATCGGCAATTCAAAATTTTACTAACTTATTACAACTCCGGACGTTTTTTGCATCCAGCATGCAACATTCAAAGCCACGTCATCAACTTTCAACCCTTTCTGACATAATTTGCTATATTTCATGCATTTACTGATTTGTTTTGAGCTAAATGGCCCTAAAGTTGAAAAGCACTACAAATGAACTCTGAAAAGGTTGAAACTTGGCATGGTATCATCATTTCACCTGCATAGCATGTGCAAAAAAGTAGGGAGGGTCACGGCAAAAACTGGAAGCACTTCGTGTACAAACTGGACAATCTCTTTCGAAGTATCAGTGTTTCGGACGAAAACTCATCTGTTACATCGGAATTTCAAAATTTTAATAACTTTTTACAACTCTGGACGTCTTTTGCATGCACCATGCACCATTTAAAGCCACGTCATCAATGTTCAACCCTTTGTGACATAATTTGCTATTTTTAATGCATTTACTGATTTGTTTTGACCTAAATGGCCCTGAAATTGAAAAGCTCTACAAATGAACTCTGAAAAGGTTGAAACTTGGCATGGTATCATCATTTCATCCGCATAGCATGTGCAAAACAGTAGAGAGGGTCACCGGAAAAACTGGATGCACTTTGTGTGCAAACTGGACAATCTCTTTCGAAGTATCAGGGTTTCGGACAAAAACTCATCTATTACACCGGCAATTCAAAATTTTAATAACTTATTACAACTCCGGACGTTTTTTGCATCCAGCATGCAACATTCAAAGCCACGTCATCAACTTTCAACCCTTTCTGACATAATTTGCTATTTTTCATGCATTTACTGATTTGTTTTTAGCTAAATGGCCCTGAAATTGAAAAGCTTTACAAATGAACTCCGAAAAGGCTGAACTTAGCATGGTATCATCATTTCACCCGCATAGCATGTGCAAAAAAGTAGAGAGGGTCACGGCAAAAACTGTATGCACTTCGTGTACAAACTGGACAATCTTTTTCGAAGTATCAGGGTTTCGAACGAAAACTCATCAGTTACACCGGCAATTCAAAATTTTAATAACTTATTACAACTCTGGATATTTTTTGCATTCAGCATGGACCATTCAAAGCCACGTCATCAACTTTCAACCCTTTGTGACAAAATTTGCTATTTTTAATGCATTTACTGATTTGTTTTGAGCTAAATGGCCCTGCAATTGAAAAGCTCTACGAATGAACTCTGAAAAGGTTCAAACTTGGCATGGTGTCATCATTTCACCCGCACAGCATGTGCAAGAAAGTAGAGAGGGTCACGGAAAAAACTGGATGCACTTCATGTACAAACTGGACAATCTCTTTCGAAGTATCAGGGTTTCGAACGAAAACGCATCTATTACATCGGTAATTCAAAATTTTAATAACTTATTACAACTCTGGACGTTTTTTGCGTTCAGCATGGACCATTCAAAGCCACATCATTAACTTTCAACCCTTTGTGACATAATTTGCTACTTTTAATGCATTTACTGATTTATTTTGAGCTAAATGGCCCTGAAATTGAAAAGCTCTACAATTGAACTCTGAAAAGGTTGAAACTTGGCATGGTATCATCATTTCACCCGCATAGCATGTGCAAAAAATTAGAGAGGGTCACGGGAAAAACTGGATGCACTTTGTGTACAAACTGGACAATCTCTTTCAAAGTATCAGGGTTTCGGACGAAAACTCATCTGTTAAACCGGCAATTCAAAATTTTAATAACTTATTACAACTCCGGAAGTTTTTTGCATCCAGCATGCAACATTCAAAGCCATGTCATCAACTTTCAACCCTTTCTGACATAATTTGCTATTTTTCATGTATTTACTGATTCGTTTTGAGCTAAATGGCCCTGAAACTGAAAAGCTCTAGAAATGAACTCTCAAAAGGTCTAAACTTGGCATGGTATCATCATTTCACCCGCATAGCATGTGCAAAGAAGTAGATAGGGTCACGGCAAAAACTGGATGCACTTCGTGTACAAACTGGACAATCTCTTTCGAAGTATCAGGGTTTCGGAGGAAAACTCATGTGTTAGACCGGCAATTCAAAATTTTAATAACTTATTACAACTCCGGACGTTTTTTGCATCCAGCATGCAACATTCAAAGCCACGTCATCAACTTTCAACCCTTTCTGACATAATTTGCTATATTTCATGCATTTACTGATTTGTTTTGAGCTAAATGGCCCTGCAATTGAAAAGCTCTACAAATGAACTCTAAAAAGGTTGAAACTTGGCATGGTATCATCATTTTACCCGCATAGCATGTTTAAAACAGTAGAGAGGGTCACCGGAAAAACTGGATGCACTTTGTGTGCAAACTGGACAATCTCTTTCGAAGTATCGGTGTTTCGGACGAAAACTCATCTGTTACATCGGCAATTCAAAATTTTAATAACGTATTACAACTCTGGACGTCTTTTGCATTCAGCGTGCACCATTCAAAGCCACGTCATCAACGTTCAACCGTTTGTGACATAATTTGCTATTTTTAATGCATTTACTGATTTGTTTTGAGCTAAATGGCCCTGCAATTGAAAAGCTCTACAAATGAACTCTGAAAAGGTTGAAACTTGGCATGGTATCATCATTTCACCCGCATAGCATGTGCAAAACAGTAGAGAGGGTCACCGGAAAAACTGGATGCACTTTGTGTGCAAACTGGACAATCTCTTTCGAAGTATCAGGGTTTCAGACGAAAACTCATATGTTACACCGGCAATTCAAAATTTAATAACTTATTACAACTCCGGACGTTTTTTGCATTCAGCGTGCAAAATTCAAAGCCACGTCATCAACTTTCAACCCTTTGTGACATAATTTGCTATTTTTAATGCATTTACTGATTTGTTTTGAGCTAAATGGCCCTGCAATTGAAAAGCTCTACAAATGAACTCTGAAAAGGTTGAAACTTGGCATGGTATCATCATTTCACCCACATAGCATGTGCAAAACAGTAGAGAGGGTCACCGGAAATACTGGATGCACTTTGTGTGCAAACTGGACAATCTCTTTCGAAGTATCAGGGTTTCAGACGAAAACTCATCTATTACACCGGCAATTCAAAATTTTAATAACTTATTACAACTCCGGATGTTTTTTGCATTCAGCGTGGAAAATTCAAAGCCACGTCATCAACTTTCAACCGTTTGTGACATAATTTGCTATTTTTAATGCATTTATCTATTCGTTTTGAGCTAAATGGCCCTACAAATGAAATCTGAAAAGGTTGAAACTTGGCATGGTATCATCATTTTACCCGCATAGCATGTGCAAAAAAGTAGAGAGGGTCACGGCAAAAACTGGAGGCACTTCGTGTACAAACTGGACAATCTCTTTCGAAGTATCAGGGTTTCGGACGAAAACTCATCACTTACACCGGCAATTCAAAATTTTAATAACTTATTACAACTCCGGACGTTTTTTGCATTCAGCGTGCAAAATTCAAAGCCACGTCATCAACTTTCAACCCTTTGTGACATACTTTGCTATTTCTAATGCATTTACTGATTCATTTTGAGCTAAATGGTCCTACAATTGAAAAGTTCTACAAATGAAATCTGAAAAGGTTGAAACTTGGCATGGTATCATCATTTCACCCGCATAGAATGTGCAAAACAGTAGAGAGGGTCACCGGAAAAACTGGATGCACTTTGTGTGCAAACTGGACAATCTCTTTCGAAGTATCAGGGTTTCAGACGAAAATCATCTGTTACACCGGCAATTCAAAATTTTAATAACTTATTACAACTCCGGACGTTTTTTGCATTCAGCATGGTCCATTCAAAGGCACGTCATCAACTTTCAACCCTTTCTGACATAATTTGCTATTTTTCATGCATTTACTGATTTGTTTTGAGCTAAATGGCCCTGCAATTGAAAAGATTTAAAAATGAACTCCGAAAAGGTTGAAACTTAGCATGGTATCATCATTTCACCTGGATAGCATGTGCAAAAAAGTAGGGAGGGTCACCGCAAAAATTGGATGCACTTCGTGTACAAACTGGACAATCTGTTTCGAAGAATCAGGGTTTCGGACGAAAACTCATCAGTTACACCGGCAATTCAAAATTTTAATAACTTATTACAACACCGGACGTTTTTTGCATTCAGCGTGCAAAATTCAAAGCCATGCCATGAACTTTCAACCCTTTGTGACATAATTTGCTATTTTTAATGCATTTACTGATTCGTTTTGAGCTAAATGGCCCTACAATTGAAAAGCTCTACAAATGAAATCTGAAAAGGTTGAAACTTTGCATGGTATCATCATTTCACCCGCATATCATGTGCAAAAAAGTAGAGAGGGTCACGGCAAAATCTGGAGGCACTTCATGTACAAACTGGACAATCTCTTTCGAAGTATCAGGTCGTCGGACGAAAACTCATCTGTTACATCGGCAATTCAAAATTTTAGTAACTTATTACAACTCTGGATGTTTTTTGCATTCAGCATGGACCATTCAATGCCACGTCATCAACTTTCAACCCTTTGTGACATAATTTGCTATTTTTAATGCATTTACTGATTTGTTTTCAGCTAAATGGCCCCGCAATTGAAAAGCTCTACAAATGAACTCTGAAAAGGTTGAAACTTGGCATGGTGTCATCATTTCACCCGCATAGCATGTGCAAAAAAGTAGAGAGGGTCACGGCAAAAACTGGATGCACTTTGTGTACAAACTGGACAATCTCTTTCGAAGTATCAAGGTTTCGAACGAAAGCGCATCTATTACATCGGTAATTCAAAATTTTAATAACTTATTACAACTCTGGACGTTTTTTGCATTCAGCATGGACCATTCAAAGCCACATCATCAACTTTCAACCCTTTGTGACATAATTTGCTACTTTTAATGCATTTACTGATTTGTTTTGAGCTAAATGGCCCTGAAATTGAAAAGCTCTACAAATGAAATCTGAAAAGGTTGAAACTTGGCATGGTATCATCATTTCACCCGCATAGCATGTGCAAAAAAGTAGAGAGGGTCACGGCAAAAACTGGTGGCACTTCGTGTACAAACTGGACAATCTCTTTCGAAGTATCAGGGTTTCGGACGAAAACTCATCTGTTACATCGGCAATTCAAAATTTTAATAACTTATTACAACTCTGGACGTCTTTTGCATTCAGCATGCACCATTCAAAGCCACGTCATCAACTTTCAACCCTTTGTGACATAATTTGCTATTTTTAATGCATTTACTGATTTGTTTTGAGCTAAATGGCCCTGCAATTGAAAAGCTTTACAAATGAAATCTGAAAAGGTTGAAACTTGGCATGGTATCATCATTTCACCCGCATAGCATGTGCAAAAAAGTAGAGAGGGTCACGGCAAAAACTGGAGGCACTTCGTGTACAAACTGGACAATCTCTTTCGAAGTATCAGGGTTTCGAACGAAAACTCATCAGTTACACCGGCAATTCAAAATTTTAATAACTTATTACAACTCTGGATATTTTTTGCATTCAGCATGGACCATTCAATGCCACGTCATCAACTTTCAACCCTTTGTGACATAATTTGCTATTTTTAATGCATTTACTGATTTGTTTTCAGCTAAATGGCCCCGCAATTGAAAATCTCTACAAATGAACTCTGAAAAGGTTGAAACTTGGCATGGTGTCATCATTTCACCCGCATAGCATGTGCAAAAAAGTAGAGAGGGTCACGGCAAAAACTGGATGCACTTTGTGTACAAACTGGACAATCTTTTTCGAAGTATCAAGGTTTCGAACGAAAGCGCATCTATTACATCGGTAATTCAAAATTTTAATAACTTATTACAACTCTGGACGTTTTTTGCATTCAGCATTGACCATTCAAAGCCACATCATCAACTTTCAACCCTTTGTGACATAATTTGCTACTTTTAATGCATTTACCGATTTGTTTTGAGCTAAATGGCCCTGAAATTGAAAAGCTCTACAAATGAAATCTGAAAAGGTTGAAACTTGGCATGGTATCATCATTTCACCCGCATAGCATGTGCAAAAAAGTAGAGAGGGTCACGGCAAAAACTGGAGGCACTTCGTGTACAAACTGGACAATCTCTTTCGAAGTATCAGGGTTTCGGACGAAAACTCATCTGTTACATCGGCAATTCAAAATTTTAATAACTTATTACAACTCTGGACGTCTTTTGCATTCAGCATGCACCATTCAAAGCCACGTCATCAACTTTCAACCCTTTGTGACATAATTTGCTATTTTTAATGCATTTACTGATTTGTTTTGAGCTAAATGCCCCTGCAATTGAAAAGCTCTACAAATAAACTCTGAAAATGTTGAAACTTGGCATGGTATCATCATTTCACCCGCATAGCATGTGCAAAACAGTAGAGAGGGTCACCGGAAAAACTGGATGCACTTTGTGTGCAAACTGGACAATCTCTTTCGAAGTATCAGGGTTTCAGACGAAAACTCATCTGTTACACCGGCAATTCAAAATTTTAATAACTTATTACAACTCCGGACGTTTTTTGCATTCAGTGTGCAAAATTCAAAGCCACGTCATCAACTTTCAACCCTTTGTGACATAATTTGCTATTTTTAATGCATTTACTGATTTGTTTTGAGCTAAATGGCCCTGAAATTGAAAAGCTCTACAAATGAACTCCGAAAAGGTTGAAACTTGGCATGGTATCATCATTTCACCCGCATAGCATGTGCAAAAAAGTAGAGAGGGTCACGGCAAAATTTGGAGGCACTTCGTGTACAAACTGGACAATCTCTTTCGAAGTATCAGGGTTTCGGACGAAAACTCATCTGTTACACCGGCAATTCAAAATTTTAATAACTTATTACAACTGCGGACGTTTTTTGCATTCAGCATGCACCATTCAAAGCCACGTCGTCAACTTTCAACCCTTTGTGACATAATTTGCTATTTTTAATGCATTTACTGATTTGTTTTGAGCTAAATGGCCTTGCAATTGAAAAGCTCTACAAATGAACTTTGAAAAGGTTGAAACTTGGCATGGTATCATCATTTCACCCGCATAGCTTGTGCAAAACAGTAGAGAGGGTCACCGGAAAAACTGGATGCACTTTGTGTGCAAACTGGACAATCTCTTTCGAAGTATCACAGTTTCAGACGAAAACTCATCTCTTACATCGGCAATTCAAAATTTTAATAACTTATTACAACTTTGGACGTCTTTTGCATTCAGCATGCACCATTCAAAGCCACGTCATCAACTTTCAACCCTTTGTGACATAATTTGCTATTTTTAATGCATTTACTTATTTGATTTGAGCTAAATGGCCCTGAAATTGAAAAGCTTTACAAATGAACTCCGAAAAGGTTGAAACTTAGCATGGTATCATCATTTCACCCGCATAGCATGTGCAAAAAATTAGAGAGGGTCACGGCAAAAACTGGATGCACTTCGTGTACAAACTGGACAATCTCTTTCGAAGTATCAGGGTTTCGAACGAAAACTCATCAGTTACACCGGCAATTCAAAATTTTAATAACTTATTACAACTCTGGATATTTTTTGCATTCAGCATGGACCATTCAAAGCCACGTCATCAACTTTCAACCCTTTGTGACATAATTTGCTATTTTTAATGCATTTACTGATTTGTTTTGAGCTAAATGGCCCTGCAATTGAAAAGCTCTACAAATGATCTCTGAAACGGTTGAAACTTGGCATGGTGTCATCATTTCACCCGCATAGCATGTGCAAAAAAGTAGAGAGGGTCACGGCAAAAACTGGATGCACTTCGTGTACAAACTGGACAATCTCTTTCGAAGTATCAGGGTTTCGGACGAAAACGCATCTATTACATCGGTAATTCAAAATTTTAATAACTTATTACAACTCTGGACGTTTTTTGCATTCAGCATGGACCATTCAAAGCCACATCATCAACTTTCAACCCTTTGTGACATAATTTGCTACTTTTAATGCATTTACTGATTAGTTTTGAGCTAAATGGGTCTGAAATTGTAAAGCTCTACAAATGAACTCTGAAAAGGTTGAAACTTAGCATGGTATCATCATTTTACCCGCATAGCATGTGCAAAAAAGTAGAGAGGGTCACGGCAAAAACTGGAGGCACTTCGTGTACAAACTGGACAATCTCTTTCGAAGTATCAGGGTTTCGGACGAAAACTCATCTGTTACATCGACAATTCAAAATTTTAGTAACTTATTACAACTCTTGACGTTTATTCCATTCAGCATGCACCATTCAAAGCCACGTCATCAACTTTCAACCCTTTGTGACATAATTTGCTATTTTTAATGCATTTACTGATTTGTTTTGAGCTAAATGGCCCTGCAATTGAAAAGCTCTACAAATGAACTCTGAAAAGGTTGAAACTTGGCATGGTATCATCATTTCACCCGCATAGCATGTGCAAAAAAGTAGAGAGGCTCACGGCAAAAACTGGATGCACTTCGTGTACAAACTGGACAATCTCTTTCGAAGTATCAGGGTTTCGGACGAAAACGCATCTGTTACATCGGCAATTCAAAATTTTCATAACTTATTACAACTCTGGACGTCTTTTGCATTCAGCATGCACCATTCAAAGCCACATCATCAACTTTCAACCCTTTGTGACATAATTTGCTACTTTTAATGCATTTACTGATTAGTTTTTAGCTAAATGGCCCTGAAATTGAAAAGCTTTACAAATGAACTCCGAAAAGGTTGAAACTTAGCATGGTATCATCATTTCACCCGCATAGCATGTGCAAAAAAGTAGAGAGGGTCACGGCAAAAACTGGATGCACTTGGTGTACAAACTGGACAATCTCTTTCGAAGTATCAGGGTTTCGAACGAAAACTCATCAGTTACACCGGCAATTCAAAATTTTAATAACTTATTACAACTCTGGATATTTTTTGCATTCAGCATGGACCATTCAAAGCCACGTCATCAACTTTCAACGCTTTGTGACATAATTTGCTCTTTTTAATGCATTTACCGATTTGTTTTGAGCTAAATGGCCCTGAAATTGAAAAGCTCTACAAATGAACTCTGAAAAGGTTGAAACTTGGCATGGTATCATCATTTCACCCGCATAGCATGTGCAAAAAAGTAGAGAGGGTCACGGCAAAAACTGGAGGCACTTCGTGTACAAACTGGACAATCTCTTTCGAAGTATCAGGGTTTCGGACGTAAACTCATCTGTTACATCGGCAATTCAAAATTTTAATAACTTATTACAACTCTGGACGTCTTTTGCATTCAGCATGCACCATTCAAAGCCACGTCATCAACTTTCAACCCTTTGTGACATAATTTGCTATTTTTGATGCATTTACTGATTTGTTTTGAGCTAAATGGCCCTGCAATTGTAAAGCTCTACAAATGAACTCTGAAAAGGTTGAAACTTGGCATGGTATCATCATTTCACCCGCATAGCATGTGCAAAACAGTACAGAGGGTCACCGGAAAAACTGGATGCACTTTGTGTGCAAACTGGACAATCTCTTTTGAAGTATCAGGGTTTCAGACGAAAACTCATCTGTTACACCGGCAATTCAAAATTTTAATAACTTATTACAACTCCAGACATTTTTTGCATTCAGTGTGCAAAATTCAAAGCCACGTCATCAACTTTCAACCCTTTGTGACATAATTTGCTATTTTTAATGCATTTACTGATTTGTTTTGAGCTAAATGGCCCTGAAATTGAAAAGCTCTACAAATGAACTCCGAAAAGGTTGAAACTTGGCATGGTATCATCATTTCACCCACATAGCATGTGAAAAAAAGTAGAGAGGGTCACGGCAAAAACTGGAGGCACTTCGTGTACAAACTGGACAATCTCTTTCGAAGTATCAGGGTTTCGGACGAAAACTCATCTGTTACACCGGCAATTCAAAATTTTAATAACTTATTACAACTCCGGACTCTTTTGCATCCAGCATGCAAAATTCAAAGCCACGTCATCAACTTTCAACCCTTTCTGACATAATTTGCTATTTTTCATGCATTTACTGATTAGTTTTGAGCTAAATGGCCTTGAAATTGAAAAGCTTTACAAATGAACTCTGAAAAGGTCTAAACTTGGCATGGTATCATCATTTCACCCACATAGCATGTGCAAAAAAGTAGATAGGGTCACGGCAAAAACTGGATGCACTTCGTGTACAAACTGGACAATCTCTTTCGAAGTATCAGGGTTTCGGACGAAAACGCATCTATTACATCGGTAATTCAAAATTTTAATAACTTATTACAACTCTGGACGTTTTTTGCATTCAGCATGGACCATTCAAAGCCACATCATCCACTTTCAACCCTTTGTGACATAATTTGCTACTTTTAATGCATTTACTGATTTGTTTTGAGCTAAATGGCCCTGAAATTGAAAAGCTCTACAAATGAACTCTGAAAAGGTTGAAACTTGGCATGGTATCATCATTTCACCCGCATAGCATGTGCAAAAAAGTAGAGAGGGTCACGGCAAAAACTGGAGGCACTTCGTGTACAAACTGGACAATCTCTTTCGAAGTATCAGGGTTTCGGACGAAAACTCATCTGTTACATCGACAATTCAAAATTTTAATAACTTATTACAACTCTGGACGTTTATTCCATTCAGCATGCACCATTCAAAGCCACGTCATCAACTTTCAACCCTTTGTGACATAATTTGCTATTTTTAATGCATTTACTGATTTGTTTTGAGCTAAATGGCCCTGCAATTGAAAAGCTCTACAAATGAACTCTGAAAAGGTTGAAACTTGGAATGGTATCATCATTTCACCCGCATAGCATGTGCAAAAAAGTAGAGAGGCTCACGGCAAAAACTGGATGCACTTCGTGCACAAACTGGACAATCTCTTTCGAAGTATCAGGGTTTCGGACGAAAACGCATCTGTTACATCGGCAATTCAAAATTTTCATAACTTATTACAACTCTGGACGTCTTTTGCATTCAGTATGCACCATTCAAAGCCACATCATCAACTTTCAACCCTTTGTGACATAATTTGCTACTTTTAATGCATTTACTGATTTGTTTTGAGCTAAATGGCCTTGAAATTGAAAAGCTCTACAAATGAACTCTGAAAAGGTTGAAACTTGGCATGGTATCATCATTTCACCCGCATAGCATGTGCAAAAAAGTAGAGAGGGTCACGGCAAAAACTGGAGGCACTTCGTGTACAAACTGAACAATCTCTTTCGAAGTATCAGGGTTTCGGACGAAAACTCATCTGTTACATCGACAATTCAAAATTTTAATAACTTATTACAACTCTGGACGTTTATTCCATTCAGCATGCACCATTCAAAGCCACGTCATCAACTTTCAACCCTTTGTGACATAATTTGCTATTTTTAATGCATTTACTGATTTGTTTTGAGCTAAATGGCCCTGCAATTGAAAAGCTCTACAAATGAACTCTGAAAAGGTTGAAACTTGGCATGGTATCATCATTTCACCCGCATAGCATGTGCAAAAAAGTAGAGAGGCTCACGGCAAAAACTGGATGCACTTCGTGTACAAACTGGACAATCTCTTTCGAAGTATCAGGGTTTCGGACGAAAACGCATCTGTTACATCGGCAATTCAAAATTTTCATAACTTATTACAACTCTGGACGTCTTTTGCATTCAGTATGCACCATTCAAAGCCACATCATCAACTTTCAACCCTTTGTGACATAATTTGCTACTTTTAATGCATTTACTGATTTGTTTTTAGCTAAATGGCCCTGAAATTGAAAAGCTTTACAAATGAACTCCGAAAAGGTTGAAACTTAGCATGGTATCATCATTTCACCCGCATAGCATGTGCAAAAAAGTAGAGAGGGTCACGGCAAAAACTGGATGCACTTGGTGTACAAACTGGACAATCTCTTTCGAAGTATCAGGGTTTCGAACGAAAACTCATCAGTTACACCGGGAATTCAAAATTTTAATAACTTATTACAACTCTGGATATTTTTTGCATTCAACATGGACCATTAAAAGCCACGTCATCAACATTCAATGCTTTGTGACATAATTTGCTATTTTTAATGCATTTACCGATTTGTTTTGAGCTAAATGGCCCTGCAATTGAAAAGCTCTACAAATGAACTCTGAAAAGGTTGAAACTTGGCATGGTGTCATCATTTCACCCGCATAGCATGTGCAAAAAAGTAGAGAGGGTCACGGCAAAAACTGGAGGCACTTCGTGTACAAACTGGACAATCTCTTTCGAAGTATCAGGGATTCGGACGTAAACTCATCTGTTACATCGGCAATTCAAAATTTTAATAACTTATTACAACTCTGGACGTCTTTTGCATTCAGCATGCACCATTCAAAGCCACGTCATCAACTTTCAACCCTTTGTGACATAATTTGCTATTTTTGATGCATTTACTGATTTGTTTTGAGCTAAATGGCCCTGCAATTGTAAAGCTCTACAAATGAACTCTGAAAAGGTTGAAACTTGGCATGGTATCATCATTTCACCCGCATAGCATGTGCAAAACAGTACAGAGCGTCACCGGAAAAACTGGATGCACTTTGTGTGCAAACTGGACAATCTCTTTTGAAGTATCAGGGTTTCAGACGAAAACTCATCTGTTACACCGGCAATTCAAAATTTTAATAACTTATTACAACTCCAGACATTTTTTGCATTCAGTGTGCAAAATTCAAAGCCACGTCATCAACTTTCAACCCTTTGTGACATAATTTGCTATTTTTAATGCATTTACTGATTTGTTTTGAGCTAAATGGCCCTGAAATTGAAAAGCTCTACAAATGAACTCCGAAAAGGTTGAAACTTGGCATGGTATCATCATTTCACCCACATAGCATGTGAAAAAAAGTAGAGAGGGTCACGGCAAAAACTGGAGGCACTTCGTGTACAAACTGGACAATCTCTTTCGAAGTATCAGGGTTTCGGACGAAAACTCATCTGTTACACCGGCAATTCAAAATTTTAATAACTTATTACAACTCCGGACTCTTTTGCGTCCAGCATGAAAAATTCAAAGCCACGTCATCAACTTTCAACCCTTTCTGACATAATTTGCTATTTTTCATGCATTTACTGATTAGTTTTGAGCTAAATGGCCCTGAAATTGAAAAGCTCTACAAATGAACTCTGAAAAGGTTGAAACTTGGCATGGTATCATCATTTCACCCGCATAGCATGTGCAAAAAAGTAGATAGGGTCACGGCAAAAACTGGATGCACTTCATGTACAAACTGGACAATCTCTTTCGAAGTATCAGGGTTTCGAACGAAAACTCATAAGTTACACCGGCAATTCAAAATTTTAATAACTTATTACAACTCTGGATATTTTTTGCATTCAGCATGGACCATTCAAAGCCACGTCATCAACTTTCAACGCTTTGTGACATAATTTGCTATTTTTAATGCATTTACTGATTTGTTTTGAGCTAAATGGCCCTGCAATTGAAAATCTCTATTAATGAACTCTGAAAAGGTTGAAACTTGGCATGGTGTCATCATTTCACCCGCATAGCATGTGCAAAAAATTAGAGAGGGTCACGGCAAAACTGGATGCACTTCGTGTACAAACTCGACAATCTCTTTCGAAGTATCAGGGTTTCGAACGAAAACGCATCTATTACATCGGTAATTCAAAATTTTAATAACTTATTACAACTCTGGACGTTTTTTGCATTCAGCATGGACCATTCAAAGCCACATCATCAACTTTCAACCCTTTGTGACATAATTTGCTACTTTTAATGCATTTACTGATTTGTTTTGAGCTAAATGGCCCTGAAATTGAAAAGCTCTACAAATGAACTCTGAAAAGGTTGAAACTTGGCATGGTATCATCATTTCACCCGCATAGCATGTGCTAAAAAGTAGAGAGGGTCACGGCAAAAACTGGAGGCACTTCGTGTACAAACTGGACAATCTCTTTCGAAGTATCAGGGTTTCGGACGAAAACTCATCTGTTACATCGGCAATTCAAAATTTTAATAACTTATTACAACTCCGAACTTTTTTTGCATTCAGCGTGCAAAATTCAAAGCCATGTCATCAACTTTCAACCCTTTGTGACATAATTTGCTATTTTTAATGCATTTACTGATTTGTTTTGAGCTAAATGGCCCTACAATTGAAAAGCTCTACAAATGAACTCTGAAAAGGTTGAAACATGGCATGGTATCATCATTTCACCCGCATAGCATGTGCAAAACAGTAGAGAGGGTCACCGGAAAAACTGGATGCACTTTGTGTGCAAACTGGACAATCTCTTTCGAAGTATCAGGGTTTCAGACGAAAACTCATCTGGTACACCGGCAATTCAAAATTTTAATAACTTATTACAACTCCGGACTTTTTTGCATCCAGCATGCAAAATTCAAAGCCACGTCATCAACTTTCAACCCTTTCTGACATAATTTGCTATTTTTCATGCATTTACTGATTAGTTTTGAGCTAAATGGCCATAAAATTGAAATGCTCTAGAAATGAACTCTGAAAAGGTCTAAACTTGGCATGGTATCATCATTTCACCCACATAGCATGTGCAAAAAAGTAGATAGGGTCACGGCAAAAACTGGATGCACTTCGTGTACAAACTGGACAATCTCTTTCGAAGTATCAGGGTTTCGGACGAAAACTCATCTGTTAGACCGGCAATTCAAAATTTTAATAACTTATTACAACTCCGGACGTTTTTTGCATCCAGCATGCAACATTCAAAGCAACGTCATCAACTTTCAACCCTTTCTGACATAATTTGCTATTTTTCATGCATTTACTGATTTGTTTTGATCTAAATGGCCCTGAAATTGAAAAGCTCTACAAATGAACTCTGAAAAGGTTGAAACTTGGCACGGTGTCATCATTTCACCTGCATAGCATGTGCAAAAAAGTAGAGAGGGTCACGGCAAAAACTGGATGCACTTCGTGTACAAACTGGACAATCTCTTTCGAAGTATCAGTGTTTCGGACGAAAATTCATCTGTTACATCGGCAATTCAAAATTTTAGTAACTTATTACAACTCTGGACGTCGTTTGCATTCAGCATGCACCATTCAAAGCCACATCATCAACGTTCAACCCTTTGTGACATAATTTGCTATTTTTCATGCATTTACTGATTTGTTTTGAGCTAAATGGCCCTGAAATTGAAAAGCTCTACAAATGAACTCTGAAAAGGTTGAAACTTGGCATGGTATCATCATTTCACCCGCATAGCATGTGCAAAAAAGTAGAGAGGGTCACGGCAAAAACTGGAGGCACTTCGTGTACAAACTGGACAATCTCTTTCGAAGTATCAGGGTTTCGGACGTAAACTCATCTGTTACATCGGCAATTCAAAATTTTAATAACTTATTACAACTCTGGACGTCTTTTGCATTCAGCATGCACCATTCAAAGCCACGTCATCAACTTTCAACCCTTTGTGACATAATTTGCTATTTTTGATGCATTTACTGATTTGTTTTGAGCTAAATGGCCCTGCAATTGTAAAGCTCTACAAATGAACTCTGAAAAGGTTGAAACTTGGCATGGTATCATCATTTCACCCGCATAGCATGTGCAAAACAGTAGAGAGGGTCACCGGAAAAACTGGATGCACTTTGTGTGCAAACTGGACAATCTCTTTTGAAGTATCAGGGTTTCAGACGAAAACTCATCTGTTACACCGGCAATTCAAAATTTTAATAACTTATTACAACTCCAGACATTTTTTGCCTTCAGTGTGCAAAATTCAAAGCCACGTCATCAACTTTCAACCCTTTGTGACATAATTTGCTATTTTTAATGCATTTACTGATTTGTTTTGAGCTAAATGGCCCTGAAATTGAAAAGCTCTACAAATGAACTCCGAAAAGGTTGAAACTTGGCATGGTATCATCATTTCACCCACATAGCATGTGAAAAAAAGTAGAGAGGGTCACGGCAAAAACTGGAGGCACTTCGTGTACAAACTGGACAATCTCTTTCGAAGTATCAGGGTTTCGGACGAAAACTCATCTGTTACACCGGCAATTCAAAATTTTAATAACTTATTACAACTCCGGACTCTTTTGCATCCAGCATGAAAAATTCAAAGCCACGTCATCAACTTTCAACCCTTTCTGACATAATTTGCTATTTTTCATGCATTTACTGATTAGTTTTGAGCTAAATGGCCCTGAAATTGAAAAGCTCTACAAATGAACTCTGAAAAGGTTGAAACTTGGCATGGTATCATCATTTCACCCGCATAGCATGTGCAAAAAAGTAGATAGGGTCACGGCAAAAACTGGATGCACTTCATGTACAAACTGGACAATCTCTTTCGAAGTATCAGGGTTTCGAACGAAAACTCATAAGTTACACCGGCAATTCAAAATTTTGATAACTTATTACAACTCTGGATATTTTTTGCATTCAGCATGGACCATTCAAAGCCACGTCATCAACTTTCAACGCTTTGTGACATAATTTGCTATTTTTAATGCATTTACTGATTTGTTTTGAGCTAAATGGCCCTGCAATTGAAAATCTCTATTAATGAACTCTGAAAAGGTTGAAACTTGGCATGGTCCGCATAGCATGTGCAAAAAATTAGAGAGGGTCACGGCAAAACTGGATGCACTTCGTGTACAAACTCGACAATCTCTTTCGAAGTATCAGGGTTTCGAACGAAAACGCATCTATTACATCGGTAATTCAAAATTTTAATAACTTATTACAACTCTGGACGTTTTTTGCATTCAGCATGGACCATTCAAAGCCACATCATCAACTTTCAACCCTTTGTGACATAATTTGCTACTTTTAATGCATTTACTGATTTGTTTTGAGCTAAATGGCCCTGAAATTGAAAAGCTCTACAAATGAACTCTGAAAAGGTTGAAACTTGGCATGGTATCATCATTTCACCCGCATAGCATGTGCTAAAAAGTAGAGAGGGTCACGGCAAAAACTGGAGGCACTTCGTGTACAAACTGGACAATCTCTTTCGAAGTATCAGGGTTTCGGACGAAAACTCATCTGTTACATCGGCAATTCAAAATTTTAATAACTTATTACAACTCCGGACTTTTTTTGCATTCAGCGTGCAAAATTCAAAGCCATGTCATCAACTTTCAACCCTTTGTGACATAATTTGCTATTTTTAATGCATTTACTGATTTGTTTTGAGCTAAATGGCCCTACAATTGAAAAGCTCTACAAATGAACTCTGAAAAGGTTGAAACATGGCATGGTATCATCATTTCACCCGCATAGCATGTGCAAAACAGTAGAGAGGGTCACCGGAAAAACTGGATGCACTTTGTGTGCAAACTGGACAATCTCTTTCGAAGTATCAGGGTTTCAGACGAAAACTCATCTGGTACACCGGCAATTCAAAATTTTAATAACTTATTACAACTCCGGACTTTTTTGCATCCAGGATGCAAAATTCAAAGCCACGTCATCAACTTTCAACCCTTTCTGACATAATTTGCTATTTTTCATGCATTTACTGATTAGTTTTGAGCTAAATGGCCATAAAATTGAAATGCTCTAGAAATGAACTCTGAAAAGGTCTAAACTTGGCATGGTATCATCATTTCACCCACATAGCATGTGCAAAAAAGTAGATAGGGTCACGGCAAAAACTGGATGCACTTCGTGTACAAACTGGACAATCTCTTTCGAAGTATCAGGGTTTCGGACGAAAACTCATCTGTTAGACCGGCAATTCAAAATTTTAATAACTTATTACAACTCCGGACGTTTTTTGCATCCAGCATGCAACATTCAAAGCAACGTCATCAACTTTCAACCCTTTCTGACATAATTTGCTATTTTTCATGCATTTACTGATTTGTTTTGAGCTAAATGGCCCTGAAATTGAAAAGCTCTACAAATGAACTCTGAAAAGGTTGAAACTTGGCACGGTGTCATCATTTCACCTGCATAGCATGTGCAAAAAAGTAGAGAGGGTCACGGCAAAAACTGGATGCACTTCGTGTACAAACTGGACAATCTCTTTCGAAGTATCAGTGTTTCGGACGAAAACTCATCTGTTACATCGGCAATTCAAAATTTTAGTAACTTATTACAACTCTGGACGTCGTTTGCATTCAGCATGCACCATTCAAAGCCACGTCATCAATGTTCATCCCTTTGTGACATAATTTGCTATTTTTCATGCATTTACTGATTTGTTTTGAGCTAAATGGCCCTGAAATTGAAAAGCTCTACAAATGAACTCTGAAAAGTTTGAAACTTGGCATGCTATCATCATTTCACCCGCATAGCATGTGCAAAAAAGTAGAGAGGGTCACGGCAAAAACTGGATGCACTTCGTGTACAAATTGGACAATCTGTTTCGAAGTATCAGGGTTTCGGACAAAAACTCATCAGTTACACCGGCAATTCAAAATTTTAATAACTTATTACAACTCCGGACTTTTTTGCATCCAGCATGCAAAATTCAAAGCCACGTCATCAACTTTCAACCCTTTCTGACATAATTTGCTATTTTCATGCATTTACTGATTAGTTTTGAGCTAAATGGCCCTAAAATTGAAATGCTCTAGAAATGAACTCTGAAAAGGTCTAAACTTGGCATGGTATCATCATTTCACCCACATAGCATGTGCAAAAAAGTAGATAGGGTCACGGCAAAAACTGGATGCACTTCGTGTACAAACTGGACAATCTCTTTCGAAGTATCAGGGTTTCGGACGAAAACTCATCTGTTAGACCGGCAATTCAAAATTTTAATAACTTATTACAACTCCGGACGTTTTTTGCATCCAGCATGCAACATTCAAAGCAACGTCATCAACTTTCAACCCTTTCTGACATAATTTGCTATTTTTCATGCATTTACTGATTTGTTTTGAGCTAAATGGCCCTGAAATTGAAAAGCTCTACAAATGAACTCTGAAAAGGTTGAAACTTGGCACGGTGTCATCATTTCACCTGCATAGCATGTGCAAAAAAGTAGAGAGGGTCACGGCAAAAACTGGATGCACTTCGTGTACAAACTGGACAATCTCTTTCGAAGTATCAGTGTTTCGGACGAAAACTCATCTGTTACATCGGCAATTCAAAATTTTAGTAACTTATTACAACTCTGGACGTCTTTTGCATTCAGCATGCACCATTCAAAGCCACGTCATCAATGTTCAACCCTTTGTGACATAATTTGCTATTTTTCATGCATTTACTGATTTGTTTTGAGCTAAATGGCCCTGAAATTGAAAAGCTCTACAAATGAACTCTGAAAAGTTTGAAACTTGGCATGCTATCATCATTTCACCCGCATAGCATGTGCAAAAAAGAAGAGAGGGTCACGGCAAAAACTGGATGCACTTCGTGTACAAATTGGACAATCTGTTTCGAAGTATCAGGGTTTCGGACAAAAACTCATCAGTTACACCGGCAATTCAAAATTTTAATAACTTATTACAACTCTGGACGTTTTGCGCATTCAGCATGCACCATTCAAAGCCACGTCGTCAACTTTTAACCCTTTGTGACATAATTTGCTATTTTTAATGCATTTACTGATTTGTTTTGAGCTAAATGGCCCTGGAATTGAAAAGCTCTACAAATGAACTCTGAAAAGGTTGAAACTTGGCACGGTATCATCATTTCACCCGCATAGCATGTGCAAAAAAGTAGAGAGGGTCACGGCAAAAACTGGATGCACTTCGTGTACAAACTGGACAATCTCTTTCGAAGTATCAGGGTTTTGGACGAAAACGCATCTGTTACATCGGCAATTCAAAATTTTAATAACTTATTACAACTCTGGACGTTTTTTTTTTGCATTCAGCATGGACCATTCAAAGCCACATCATCAACTTTCAACCCTTTGTGACATAATTTGCTACTTTTAATGCATTTACTGATTAGTTTTGAGCTAAATGGGTCTGAACTTGTAAAGCTCTACAAATGAACTCTGAAAAGGTTGAAACTTGGCATGGTATCATCATTTCACCCGCATAGCATGTGCAAAAAAGTAGAGAGGGTCACGGCAAAAACTGGAGGCACTTCGTGTACAAACTGGACAATCTCTTTCGAAGTATCAGGGTTTCGGACGAAAACTCATCTGTTACATGGACAATTCAAAATTTTAATAACTTATTACAACTCTGGACGTTTATTCCATTCAGCATGCACCATTCAAAGCCACGTCATCAACTTTCAACCCTTTGTGACATAATTTGCTATTTTTAATGCATTTACTGATTTGTTTTGAGCTAAATGGCCCTGCAATTGAAAAGCTCTACAAATGAACTCTGAAAAGGTTGAAACTAGGCATGGTATGATCATTTCACCCGCATAGGATGTGCAAAAAAATAGAGAGGGTCACCGCAAAAACTGGATGCACTTCGTGTGCAAACTGGACAATCTCTTTCGAAGTATCAGGGTTTCAGACGAAAACTCATCTATTACACCGGCAATTCAAAATTTTAATAACTTATTACAACTCCGGACGTTTTTTGCATCCAGCATGCAACATTCAAAGCCACGTCATCAACTTTCAACCCTTTCTGACATAATTGGCTATTTTTAATGCATTTACTGATTCGTTTGAGCTAAATGGCCCTGAAATTGAAAAGGTTGAAACTTGGCATGGTATCATCATTTCACCCGCATAGCATGTGTAAAAAAGTAGAGAGGCTCACGGCAAAAACTGGATGCACTTCATGTAGAAACTGGACAATCTCTTTCGAAGTATCAGGGTTTCGGACGAAAATGCATCTGTTACATCGGCAATTCAAAATTTTCATAACTTATTACAACTCTGGACGTCTTTTGCATTCAGTATGCACCATTCAAAGCCACATCATCAACTTTCAACCCTTTGTGACATAATTTGCTACTTTTAATGCATTTACTGATTTGTTTTTAGCTAAATGGCCCTGAAATTGAAAAGCTTTACAAATGAACTCCGAAAAGGTTGAAACTTAGCATGGTATCATCATTTCACCCGCATAGCATGTGCAAAAAAGTAGAGAGGGTCACGGCAAAAACTGGAGGCACTTCGTGTACAAACTGGACAATCTCTTTCGAAGTATCAGGGTTTCGGACGAAAACTCATCTGTTACATCGGCAATTCAAAATTTTAATAACTTATTACAACTCTGGACGTCTTTTGCATTCAGCATGCACCATTCAAAGCCACGTCATCAACTTTCAACCCTTTGTGACATAATTTGCTATTTTTGATGCATTTACTGATTTGTTTTGAGCTAAATGGCCCTGCAATTGAAAAGCTCTACAAATGAACTCTGAAAAGGTTGAAACTTGGCATGGTATCATCATTTCACCCGCATAGCATGTGCAAAAAAGTAGAGAGGCTCACGGCAAAAACTGGATGCACTTCGTGTACAAACTGGACAATCTCTTTCGAAGTATCAGGGTTTCGGACGAAAACGCATCTGTTACATCGGCAATTCAAAATTTTCATAACTTATTACAACTCTGGACGTCTTTTGCATTCAGTATGCACCATTCAAAGCCACATCATCAACTTTCAACCCTTTGTGACATAATTTGCTACTTTTAATGCATTTACTGATTTGTTTTTAGCTAAATGGCCCTGAAATTGAAAAGCTTTACAAATGAACTCCGAAAAGGTTGAAACTTAGCATGGTATCATCATTTCACCCGCATAGCATGTGCAAAAAAGTAGAGAGGGTCACGGCAAAAACTGGATGCACTTGGTGTACAAACTGGACAATCTCTTTCGAAGTATCAGGGTTTCGAACGAAAACTCATCAGTTACACCGGCAATTCAAAATTTTAATAACTTATTACAACTCTGGATATTTTTTGCATTCAGCATGGACCATTCAAAGCCACGTCATCAACTTTCAACGCTTTGTGACATAATTTGCTATTTTTAATGCATTTACCGATTTGTTTTGAGCTAAATGGCCCTGCAATTGAAAAGCTCTACAAATGAACTCTGAAAAGGTTGAAACTTGGAATGGTGTCATCATTTCACCCGCATAGCATGTGCAAAAAAGTAGAGAGGGTCACGGCAAAACTGGATACACTTCGTGTACAAACTGGACAATCTCTTTCGAAGTATCAGGGTTTCGAACGAAAACGCATCTATTACATCGGTAATTCAAAATTTTAATAACTTATTACAACTCTGGACGTTTTTTGCATTCAGCATGGACCATTCAAAGCCACATCATCAACTTTCAAACCTTTGTGACATAATTTGCTACTTTTAATGCATTTACTGATTTGTTTTGAGCTAAATGGCCCTGAAATTGAAAAGCTCTACAAATGAACTCCGAAAAGGTTCAAACTTGGCATGGTATCATCATTTCACCCGCATAGCATGTGCAAAAAAGTAGAGAGGGTCACGGCAAAAACTCGAGGCACTTCGTGTACAAACTGGACAATCTCTTTCGAAGTATCAGGGTTTCGGACGAAAACTCATCTGTTACATCGGCAATTCAAAATTTTAATAACTTATTACAACTCGGACGTCTTTTGCATTCAGCATGCACCATTCAAAGCCACGTCATCAACTTTCAACCCTTTGTGACATAATTTGCTATTTTTGATGCATTTACTGATTTGTATTGAGCTAAATGGCCCTGCAATTGTAAAGCTCTACAAATGAACTCTGAAAAGGTTGAAACTTGGCATGGTATCATCATTTCACCCGCATAGCATGTACAAAACAGTAGAGAGGGTCACCGGAAAAACTGGATGCACTTTGTGTGCAAACTGGACAATCTCTTTTGAAGTATCAGGGTTTCAGACGAAAACTCATCTGTTACACCGGCAATTCAAAATTTTAATAACTTATTACAACTCCGGACATTTTTTGCATTCAGTGTGCAAAATTCAAAGCCACGTCATCAACTTTCAACCCTTTGTGACATAATTTGCTATTTTTAATGCATTTACTGATTTGTTTTGAGCTAAATGGCCCTGAAATTGAAAAGCTCTACAAATGAACTCCGAAAAGGTTGAAACTTGGCATGGTATCATCATTTCACCCACATAGCATGTGAAAAAAAGTAGAGAGGGTCACGGCAAAAACTGGAGGCACTTCGTGTACAAACTGGACAATCTCTTTCGAAGTATCAGGGTTTCGGACGAAAACTCATCTGTTACACCGGCAATTCAAAATTTTAATAACTTATTACAACTCCGGACTCTTTTGCATCCAGCATGCAAAATTCAAAGCCACGTCATCAACTTTCAACCCTTTCTGACATAATTTGCTATTTTTCATGCATTTACTGATTAGTTTTGAGCTAAATGGCCCTGAAATTGAAAAGCTTTACAAATGAACTCTGAAAAGGTCTAAACTTGGCATGGTATCATCATTTCACCCACATAGCATGTGCAAAAAAGTAGATAGGGTCACGGCAAAAACTGGATGCACTTCGTGTACAAACTGGACAATCTCTTTCGAAGTATCAGGGTTTCGAACGAAAACTCATAAGTTACACCGGCAATTCAAAATTTTAATAACTTATTACAACTCTGGATATTTTTTGTATTCAGCATGGACCATTCAAAGCCACGTCATCGACTTTCAACGCTTTGTGACATAATTTGCTATTTTTAATGCATTTACTAATTTGTTTTGAGCTAAATGGCCCTGCAATTGAAAAGCTCTATTAATGAACTCTGAAAAGGTTGAAACTTGGCATGGTGTCATCATTTCACCCGCATAGCATGTGCAAAAAAGTAGAGAGGGTCACGGCAAAACTGGATGCACTTCGTGTACAAACTCGACAATCTCTTTCGAAGTATCAGGGTTTCGAACGAAAACGCATCTATTACATCGGTAATTCAAAATTTTAATAACTTGTTACAACTCTGGACGTTTTTTGCATTCAGCATGGACCATTCAAAGCCACATCATCAACTTTCAACCCTTTGTGACATAATTTGCTACTTTTAATGCATTTACTGATTTGTTTTGAGCTAAATGGCCCTGAAATTGAAAAGCTCTACAAATGAACTCTGAAAAGGTTGAAACTTGGCATGGTATCATCATTTCACCTGCATAGCATGTGCTAAAAAGTAGAGAGGGTCACGACAAAAACTGGAGGCACTTCGTGTACAAACTGGACAATCTCTTTCGAGGTATCAAGGTTTCGGACGAAAACTCATCTGTTACATCGGCAATTCAAAATTTTAATAACTTATTACAACTCTGGACGTTTTTTCCATTCAGCATGCACCATTCATGGCCACGTCATCAACTTTCAACCCTTTGTGACATAATTTGCTATTTTTAATGCATTTACTGATTTGTTTTGAGCTAAATGGCCCTGAAATTGAAAAGCTCTACAAATGAACTCCGAAAAGGTTGAAACTTGGCATGGTATCATCATTTCACCCGCATAGCATATGCACAAAAGTAGAGATGGTCAAGGCAAAAACTGGAGGCACTTCGTGTACAAACTGGACAATCTCTTTCGAAGTATCAGGGTTTCGGACGAAAACTCATCTGTTACACCGGCAATTCAAAATTTTAATAACTTATTACAACTCCAGACTTTTTTGCATCCAGCATGCAAAATTCAAAGCCACGTCATCAACTTTCAACCCTTTCTGACATAATTTGCTAATTTTCATGCATTTACTGATTAGTTTTGAGCTAAATGGCCCTAAAATTGAAAAGCTCTAGAAATGAACTCTGAAAAGGTCTAAACTTGGCACGGTATCATCATTTCACCCACATAGCATGTGCAAAAAAGTATATAGGGTCACGGCAAAAACTAGATGCACTTCGTGTACAAACTGGACAATCTCTTTCGGAGTATCAGGGTTTCGGACGAAAACTCATCTGTTAGACCGGCAATTCAAAATTTTAATAACTTATTACAACTCCGGACGTTTTTTGCATCCAGCATGCAACATTCAAAGCAACGTCATCAACTTTCAACCCATTCTGACATAATTTGCTATTTTTCATCCATTTACTGATTTGTTTTGAGCTAAATGGCCCTGAAATTGAAAAGCTCTACAAATGAACTCCGAAAAGGTTGAAACTTAGCATGGTATCATCATTTCACCCGCATAGCATGTGCAAAAAAGTAGAGAGGGTCACGGCAAAAACTGGATGCACTTCGTGTTCAAAATGGACAATCTCTTTCGAAGTATCAGGGTTTCGGACGAAAACTCATTAGTTACACCGGCAATTCAAAATTATAATAACTTATTACAACTCTGGATATTTTTTGCATTCATCATGGACCATTCAAAGCCACGTCATCAACTTTCAACCCTTTGTGACATAATTTGCTATTTTTAATGCATTTGCTGATTTGTTTTGAGCTAAATGGCCCTGCAATTGAAAAGCTCTACAAATGAACTCTGAAAAGGTTGAAACTTGGCATGGTGTCATCATTTTACCCGCATAGCATGTGCAAAAAAGTAGAGAGGGTCACGGCAAAACTGGATGCACTTCGTGTACAAACTGGACAATCTCTTTCGAAGTATCAGGGTTTCGAACGAAAACGCATCTATTACATCGGTATTTCAAAATTTTAATAACTTATTACAACTTTGGACGTTTTTTGCATTCAGCATGGACCATTCAAAGCCACATCATCAACTTTCAACCCTTTGTGACATAATTTGCTATTTTTAATGCATTTACTCATTTGTTTTGAGCTAAATGGCCTTGAAATTGAAAAGCTCTACAAATGAACTCGGAAAAGGTTGAAACTTGGCATGGTATCATCATTTCACCCGCATAGCATGTGCAAAAAAGTAGAGAGGGTCACGGCAAAAACTGGATGCACTTCGTGTACAAACTGGACAATCTCTTTCGAAGTATCAGGGTTTCGGACGAAAACTCATCAGTTACACCGGCAATTCAAATTTTTAATAACCTATTACAACTCTGGACGTTTTTTGCATTCAGCATGCACCATTCAAAGCCACGTCATCAACTTTCAACCCTTTGTGACATAATTTGCTATTTTTAATGCATTTACTGATTTGTTTTGAGCTAAATGGCCCTGCAATTGAAAAGTTCTACAAATGAACTCTGAAAAGGTTGAAACTTGGCATGGTATCATCATTTCACCCGCATAGCATGTGCAAAAAAGTAGAGAGGGTCACCGCAATAACTGGATGCACTTCGTGTGCAAACTGGACAATCTCTTTCGAAGTATCAGGGTTTCAGACAAAAACTCATCCGTTACATCGGCAATTCAAAATTTTAACAACCTATTACAACTCCGGACGTTTTTTGCATCCAGCATGCAACATTCAAAGCCACGTCATCAACTTTCAACCGTTTCTGACATAATTTGCTATTTTTCATGCATTTACTCATTTGTTTTGAGCTAAATGGCCCAGAAATTGAAAAGCTCTACAAATGAACTCTGAAAAGGTTCAAACTTGGCATGGTATCATCATTTCACCCGCATAGCATGTGCAAAAAAGTAGAGAGGGTCACGGCAAAAACTGGATGCACTTCGTGTTCAAAATGGACAATCTCTTTCGAAGTATCAGGGTTTCGGACGAAAACTCATCAGTTACACCGGCAATTCAAATTTTTAATAACCTATTACAACTCTGGACGTTTTTTGCATTCAGCATGCACCATTCAAAGCCACGTCATCAACTTTCAACCCTTTGTGACATAATTTGCTATTTTTAATGCATTTACTGATTTGTTTTGAGCTAAATGGCCCTGCAATTGAAAAGTTCTACAAATGAACTCTGAAAAGGTTGAAACTTGGCATGGTATCATCATTTCACCCGCATAGCATGTGCAAAAAAGTAGAGAGGGTCACCGCAATAACTGGATGCACTTCGTGTGCAAACTGGACAATCTCTTTCGAAGTATCAGGGTTTCAGACAAAAACTCATCCGTTACATCGGCAATTCAAAATTTTAACAACCTATTACAACTCCGGACGTTTTTTTGCATCCAGCATGCAACATTCAAAGCCACGTCATCAACTTTCAACCGTTTCTGACATAATTTGCTATTTTTCATGCATTTACTCATTTGTTTTGAGCTAAATGGCCCTGAAATTGAAAAGCTCTACAAATGAACTCTGAAAAGGTTCAAACTTGGCATGGTATCATCATTTCACCCGCATAGCATGTGCAAAAAAGTAGAGAGGGTCACGGCAAAAACTGGATGCACTTCGTGTTCAAAATGGACAATCTCTTTCGAAGTATCAGGGTTTCGGACGAAAACTCATCAGTTACACCGGCAATTCAAAAATTTATAACTTATTACAACTCTGGATATTTTTTGCATTCAGCATGGACCATTCAAAGCCACGTCATCAACTTTCAACCCTTTGTGACATAATTTGCTATTTTTAATGCATTTACTGATTTGTTTTGAGCTAAATGGCCCTGCAATTGAAAAGCTCTACAAATGAACTCTGAAAAGGTTGAAACTTGGCATGGTGTCATCATTTCACCCGCATAGCATATGCAAAAAAGTAGAGAGGGTCACGGCAAAACTGGATGCACTTCGTGTATAAACTGGACAATCTCTTTCGAAGTATCAGGGTTTCGAACGAAAACGCATCTATTACATCGGTATTTCAAAATTTTAATAACTTATTACAACTTTGGACGTTTATTGCATTCAGCATGGACCATTCAAAGCCACATCATCAACTTTCAACCCTTTGTGACATAATTTGCTACTTTTAATGCATTTACTGATTTGTTTTGAGCTAAATGGCCCTGAAATTGAAAAGCTCTACAAATGAACTCTGAAAAGGTTGAAACTTGGCATGGTATCATCATTTCACCCGCATAGCATGTCCAAAACAGTAGAGAGGGTCACCGGAAAAACAGGATGCACTTTGTGTGCAAACTGGACAATCTCTTTCGAAGAATCAGGCTTTCAGACGAAAACTCATCTGTTACACCGGCAATTCAAAATTTTAATAACTTATTACAACTCCGGACGTTTTTTGCATTCAGTGTGCAAAATTCAAAGCCACGTCATCAACTTTCAACCCTTTGTGACATAATTTGCTATTTTTAATGCATTTACTGATTTGTTTTGAGCTAAATGGCCCTGAAATTGAAAAGCTCTACAAATGAACTCCAAAAAGGTTGAAACTTGGCATGGTATCATCATTGCACCCGCATAGCATGTGCAAAAAAGTAGAGAGGGTCACGGCAAAAACTGGATGCACTTCGTGTACAAACTGAACAATCTCTTTCGAAGTATCAGGGTTTCGGACGAAAACTCATTAGTTACACCGGCAATTCAAAATTTTAATAACTTATTACAACTCTGGACGTTTTTTGCATTCAGCATGCACCATTCAAAGCCACGTCATCAACTTTCAACCCTTTGTGACATAATTTGCTATTTTTAATGCATTTACTGATTTGTTTTGAGCTAAATGGACCTGCAATTGAAAAGCTCTACAAATGAACTCTGAAAAGGTTGAAACTTGGCATGGTATCATCATTTCACCCGCATAGCATGTGCAAAAAAGTAGAGAGGGTCACCGCAATAACTGGATGCACTTCGTGTGCAAACTGGACAATCTCTTTCGAAGTATCAGGGTTTCAGACAAAAACTCATCTGTTATATCGGCAATTCAAAATTTTAATAACCTATTACAACTCCGGACGTTTTTTGCATCCAGCATGCAACATTCAAAGCCACGTCATCAACTTTTAACCGTTTCTGACATAATTTGCTATTTTTCATGCATTTACTGATTTGTCTTGAGCTAAATGGCCCTGAAATTGAAAAGCTCTACAAATGAACTCTGAAAAGGTTCAAACTTGGCATGGTATCATCATTTCACCCGCATAGCATGTGCAAAAAAGTAGAGAGGGTCACGGCAAAAACAGGATGCACTTCATGTACAAAATGGACAATCTCTTTCGAAGTATCAGGGTTTCGGACGAAAACTCATCAGTTACACCGGCAATTCAAAATTTTAATAACTTATTACAACTCTGGATATTTTTTGCATTCACAGCATGGACCATTCAAAGCCACGTCATCAACTTTCAACCCTTTGTGACATAATTTGCTATTTTTAATGCATTTACTGATTTGTTTTGAGCTAAATGGCCCTGCAATTGAAAAGCTCTACAAATGAACTCTGAAAAGGTTGAAACTTGGCATGGTGTCATCATTTCACCCGCATAGCATGTGCAAAAAAGTAGAGAGGGTCACGACAAAACTGGATGCACTTCGTGTACAAACTGGACAATCTCTTTCGAAGTATCAGGGTTTCGAACGAAAACGCATCTATTACATCGGTATTTCAAAATTTTAATAACTTATTACAACTTTGGACGTTTATTGCGTTCAGCATGGACCATTCAAAGCCACATCATCAACTTTCAACCCTTTGTGACATAATTTGCTACTTTTAATGCATTTACTGATTTGTTTTGAGCTAAATGGCCCTGAAATTGAAAAGCTCTACAAATGAACTCTGAAAAGGTTGAAACTTGGCATGGTATCATCATTTCACCCGCATAGCATGTGCAAAATAGTAGAGAGGGTCACCGGAAAAACTGGATGCACTTTGTGTGCAAACTGGACAATCTCTTTCGAAGTATCAGGGTTTCAGACGAAAACTCATCTGTTACACCGGCAATTCAAAATTTTAATAACTTATTACAACTCCGGACGTTTTTTGCATTCAGTGTGCAAAATTCAAAGCCATGTCATCAACTTTCAACCCTTTGTGACATAATTTGCTATTTTTAATGCATTTACTGATTTGTTTTGAGCTAAATGGCCCTGAAATTGAAAAGCTCTACAAATGAACTCCGAAAAGGTTGAAACTTGGCATGGTATCATCATTTCGCCCGCATAGCATGTGCAAAAAAGTAGAGAGGGTCACGGCAAAAACTGGATGCACTTCGTGTACAAACTGGACAATCTCTTTCGAAGTATCAGGGTTTCGGACAAAAACTCATTAGTTACACCGGCAATTCAAAATTTTAATAACTTATTACAACTCTGGACGTTTTTTGCATTCAGCATGCACCATTCAAAGCCACGTCATCAACTTTCAACCCTTTGTGACATAATTTGCTATTTTTAATGCATTTACTGATTTGTTTTGAGCTAAATGGCCCTGCAATTGAAAAGCTCTACATATGAACTCTGAAAAGGTTGAAACTTGGCATGGTATCATCATTTCACCCGCATAGCATGTGCAAAAAAGTAGAGAGGGTCACCGCAATAACTGGATGCACTTCGTGTGCAAACTGGATAATCTCTTTCGAAGTATCAGGGTTTCAGACAAAAACTCATCTGTTATATCGGCAATTCAAAATTTTAATAACCTATTACAACTCCGAACGTTTTTTGCATCCAGCATGCAACATTCAAAGCCACGTCATCAACTTTTAACCGTTTCTGACATAATTTGCTATTTTTCATGCATTTACTTATTTGTTTTGAGCTAAATGGCCCTGAAATTGAAAACCTCTACAAATGAACTCTGAAAAGGTTCAAACTTGGCATGGTATCATCATTTCACCCGCATAGCATGTGCAAAAAAGTAGAGAGGGTCACGGCAAAAACAGGATGCACTTCATGTACAAAATGGACAATCTCTTTCGAAGTATCAGGGTTTCGGACGAAAACTCATCAGTTACACCGGCAATTCAAAATTTTAATAACTTATTACAACTCTGGATATTTTTTGCATTCAGCATGGACCATTCAAAGCCACGTCATCAACTTTCAACCCTTTGTGACATAATTTGCTATTTTTAATGCATTTACTGATTTGTTTTGAGCTAAATGGCCCTGCAATTGAAAAGCTCTACAAATGAACTCTGAAAAGGTTGAAACTTGGCATGCTGTCATCATTTCACCCGCATAGCATGTGCAAAAAAGTAGAGAGGGTCACGGCAAAACTGGATGCACTTCGTGTACAAACTGGACAATCTCTTTCGAAGTATCAGGGTTTCGAACGAAAACGCATCTATTACATCGGTATTTCAAAATTTTAATAACTTATTACAACTTTGGACGTTTATTGCATTCAGCATGGACCATTCAAAGCCACATCATCAACTTTCAACCCTTTGTGACATAATTTGCTACTTTTAATGCATTTACTGATTTGTTTTGAGCTAAATGGCCCTGAAATTGAAAAGCTCTACAAATGAACTCTGAAAAGGTTGAAACTTGGCATGGTATCATCATTTCACCCGCATAGCATGTGCAAAACAGTAGAGAGGGTCACCGGAAAAACTGGATGCACTTTGTGTGCAAACTGGACAATCTCTTTCGAAGTATCAGGGTTTCAGACGAAAACTCATCTGTTACACCGGCAATTCAAAATTTTAATAACTTATTACAACTCCGGACGTTTTTTGCATTCAGTGTGCAAAATTCAAAGCCACGTCATCAACTTTCAACCCTTTGTGACATAATTTGCTATTTTTAATGCATTTACTGATTTGTTTTGAGCTAAATGGCCCTGAAATTGAAAAGCTCTACAAATGAACTCCGAAAAGGTTGAAACTTGGCATGGTATCATCATTTCGCCCGCATAGCATGTGCAAAAAAGTAGAGAGGGTCACGGCAAAAACTGGATGCACTTCGTGTACAAACTGGACAATCTCTTTCGAAGTATCAGGGTTTCGGACGAAAACTCATTAGTTACACCGGCAATTCAAAATTTTAATAACTTATTACAACTCTGGACGTTTTTTGCATTCAGCATGCACCATTCAAAGCCACGTCATCAACTTTCAACCCTTTGTGACATAATTTGCTATTTTTAATGCATTTACTGATTTGTTTTGAGCTAAATGGCCCTGCAATTGAAAAGCTCTACATATGAACTCTGAAAAGGTTGAAACTTGGCATGGTATCATCATTTCACCCGCATAGCATGTGCAAAAAAGTAGAGAGGGTCACCGCAATAACCGGATGCACTTCGTGTGCAAACTGGACAATCTCTTTCGAAGTATCAGGGTTTCAGACAAAAACTCATCTGTTATATCGGCAATTCAAAATTTTAATAACCTATTACAACTCCGGACGTTTTTTGCATCCAGCATGCAACATTCAAAGCCACGTCATCAACTTTTAACCGTTTCTGACATAATTTGCTATTTTTCATGCATTTACTGATTTGTTTTGAGCTAAATGGCCCTGAAATTGAAAAGCTCTACAAATGAACTCTGAAAAGGTTCAAACTTGGCATGGTATCATCATTTCACCCGCATAGCATGTGCAAAAAAGTAGAGAGGGTCACGGCAAAAACAGGATGCACTTCATGTACAAAATGGACAATCTCTTTCGAAGTATCAGGGTTTCGGACGAAAACTCATCAGTTACACCGGCAATTCAAAATTTTAATAACTTATTACAACTCTGGAAATTTTTTGCATTCAGCATGGACCATTCAAAGCCACGTCATCAACTTTCAACCCTTTGTGACATAATTTGCTATTTTTAATGCATTTACTGATTTGTTTTGAGCTAAATGGCCCTGCAATTGAAAAGCTCTACAAATAGACTCTGAAAAGGTTGAAACTTGGCATGGTGTCATCATTTCACCCGCATAGCATGTGCAAAAAAGTAGAGAGGGTCACGGCAAAACTGGATACTCTTCGTGTACAAACTGGACAATCTCTTTCGAAGTATCAGGGTTTCGAACGAAAACGCATCTATTACATCGGTAATTCAAAAATTTAATAACTTATTACAACTCTGGACGTTTTTTGCATTCAGCATGGACCATTCAAAGCCACATCATCAACTTTCAACCCTTTGTGACATAATTTGCTACTTTTAATGCATTTACTGATTTGTTTTGAGCTAAATGGCCCTGAAATTGAAAAGTTCTACAAATGAACTCTGAAAAGGTTGAAACTTGGCTGGTATCAACATCTCACCCGCATAGCATGTGCAAAACAGTAGAGAGGGTCACCGGAAAAACTGGATGCACTTTGTGTGCAAACTGGTCAATCTCTTTCGAAGTATCAGGGTTTCAGACGAAAACTCATCTGTTACACCGGCAATTCAAAATTTTAATAACTTATTACAACTCCGGACGTTTTTTGCATTCAGCGTGCAAAATTCAAAGCCACGTCATCAACTTTCAACCCTTTGTGACATAATTTGCTATTTTTAATGCATTTACTGATTTGTTTTGAGCTAAATGGCCCTGAAATTGAAAAGCTCTACAAATGAACTCCGAAAAGATTTAAACTTGGCATGCTATCATCATTTCACCCGCATAGCATGTGCAAAAAAGTAGAGAGGGTCACGGCAAAAACTGGATGCACTTCGTGTACAAACTGGACAATCTCTTTCGAAGTATCAGGGTTTCGGACGAAAACTCATCTGTTAGACCGGCAATTCAAAATTTTAATAACTTATTACAACTCCGGACGTTTTTTGCATCCAGCATGCAACATTCAAAGCAACGTCATCAACTTTCAACCCATTCTGACATAATTTGCTATTTTTAATGCATTTACTGATTTGTTTTGAGCTAAATGGCCCTGAAATTGAAAAGCTCTACAAATAAAATGTGAAAAGGTTGAAACTTGGCATGCTATCATCATTTCACCCGCATAGCATGTGCAAAAAAGTAGAGAGGGTCAAGGCAAAAACTGGATGCACTTCATGTACAAACTGGACAATCTCTTTCGAAGTATCAGGGTTTCGGACGAAAACTCATCAGTTACACCGGCAATTCAAAATTTTAATAACTTATTACAACTCTGGACGTTTTTTGCATTCAGCATGCACCATTCAAAGCCACGTCATCAACTTTCAACCCTTTGTGACATAATTTGCTATTTTTAATGCATTTACTGATTTGTTTTGACCTAAATGGCCCTGAAATTGAAAAGCTCTACAAATGAACTCTGAAAAGGTTCAAACTTGGCATGGTATCATCATTTCACCCGCATAGCATGTGCAAAAAAGTAGAGAGGGTCACGGCAAAAACAGGATGCACTTCATGTACAAACTCGACAATCTCTTTCGAAGTATCAGGGTTTCGGACGAAAACTCATCAGTTACACCGGCAATTCAAAATTTTAATAACTTATTACAACTCTGGCTATTTTTTGCATTCAGCATGGACCATTCAAAGCCACGTCATCAACTTTCAACCCTTTCTGACATAATTTGCTATTTTTAATGCATTTACTGATTTTTTTTTTGAGCTAAATGGCCCTGCAATTGAAAAGCTCTACAAATGAACTCTGAAAAGGTTGAAACTTGACATGGTATCATCATTTCACCCGCATAGCATGTGCAAAAAAGTAGAGAGGGTCACGGCAAAACAGGATGCACTTCGTGTACAAACTGGACAATCTCTTTCGAAGTATCAGGGTTTCGAACGAAAACTCATAAGTTACACCGGCAATTCAAAATTTTAATAACTTATTACAACTCTGGACTTTTTTGCATTCAGCATGGACCAATCAAAGCCACATCATCAACTTTCAACCCTTTGTGACATAACTTGCTACTTTTAATGCATTTACTGATTTGTTTTGAGCTAAATGGCCCTGAAATTGAAAAGCTCTACAAATGAACTCTGAAAAGGTTGAAACTTGGCATGGTATCATCATTTCACCCGCATAGCATGTGCAAAAAAGTAGAGAGGGTCACGGCAAAAACTGGAGGCACTTCGTGTACAAACTGGACAATCTCTTTCGAAGTATCAGGGTTTCGGACGAAAACTCATCTGTTACATCGGCAATTCAAAATTTTAATAACTTATTACAACTCTGGACGGTTTTTGCATTCAGCATGCACCATTCAAAGCCACGTCATCAACTTTCAACCCTTTGTGACATAATTTGCTATTTTTAATGCATTTACTGATTTGTTTTGAGCTAAATGGCCCTGCAATTGAAAAGCTCTACAAATGAACTCTGAAAAGGTTGAAACTTGGCATGGTATCATCATTTCACCCGCATAGCATGTGCAAAACAGTAGAGAGGGTCACCGGAAAAACTGGATGCACTTTGTGTGCAAACTGGACAATCTCTTTTGAAGTATCAGGGTTTCAGACGAAAACTCATCTGTTACACCGGCAATTCAAAATTTTAATAACTTATTACAACTCCGGACGTTTTTTGCATTCAGCGTGCAAAATTCAAAGCCACGTCATTAACTTTCAACCCTTTGTGACATAATTTGCTATTTTTAATGCATTTACTGATTTGTTTTGAGCTAAATGGCCCTGAAATTGAAAAGCTCTAAAATGAACTCTCAAAAGGTTTAAAATTGGCATGGAATCATCATTTCACCCGCATAGCATCTGCAAAAAAGTTGAGAGGGTCACCGCAAAAACTGGATGCACTTTGTGTGCAAACTTGACAATCTCTTTCGAAGTATCAGGGTTTCAGACGAAAACTCATCTGTTACACCGGCAATTCAAAATTTTAATAACTTATTACAACTCCGGATGTTTTTTGCATCAAGGATGCAACATTCAAAGCCACGTCATCAACTTTCAACCCTTTCTGACATAATTTGCTATTTTTAATGCATTTACTGATTTGTTTTGAGCTAAATGGCCCTGAAATTGAAAAGCTCTATAAATGAACTCTGAAAAGGTTGAAACTTGCCATGGTATCATCATTTCACCCGCAGAGCATGTGCAAAAAAGTAGAGAGGGTCATGGAAAAACTGGATGCGCCTCGTGTACAAACTGGACAATCTCTTTCGAAGTATCAGGGTTTCGGACGAAAACTCATCTGTTACATCGGCAATTCAAAATTTTAATAACTTATTACAACTCCGGATGTTTTTTGCATCCAGCATGCAACATTCAAAGCCACGTCATCAACTTTCACCCCTTTGTGACATAATTTGCTATTTTTAATGCATTTACTAATTTGTTTTGAACTAAATGGCCCTAAAATTGAAAAGCTCTATAAATGAACTCTGAAAAGGTTGAAACTTGGCATGGTATCATCATTTCACCCGCATGGCATGTGCAAAAAAGTAGAGAGGGTCATGGCAAAAACTGGATGCACGTCGTATACAAACTAGACAATCTCTTTCGAAGTATCAGGGTTTCGGACGAAAACTCATCGTTTACACCGGCAATTCAAAATTTTAATAACTTATTACAACTCTGGACGTCTTTTGCATTCAGCATGGACCATTCAAAGCCACGTCATCAACTTTCAACCCTTTGTGACATAATTTGCTATTTTTAATGCATTTACTGATTGGTTTTGAGCTAAATGGCCCTGAAATTGAAAAGCTCTACAAATGAACTCTGAAAAGGTTGAAACTTGGCATTTTTGTATTTTTTTTAGAAACTTGGCATGGTGTCATCATTTCACCCGCATAGCATGTGCAAAAAAGTAGAGAGGGTCACGGCAAAAACTGGATGCACTTCGTGTACAAACTGGACAATCCGTTTCGAAGTATCAGGGTTTCGGACGAAAACGCATCTGTTACATCGGCAATTCAAAAGTTTAATAACTTATTACAACTCTGGACATTTTTTGCATTCAGCATGCACCATTCAAAGCCACATCATCAACTTTCAACCCTTTGTGACATAATTTGCTACTTTTAATGCATTTACTGATTTGTTTTGAGCTAAATGGCCCTGCAATTGAAAAGCTCTACAAATGAAACTGAAAAGGTTGAAACTTGGCATGGTATCATCATTTCACGCGCATAGCATGTGCAAAACAGTAGAGAGGGTCACCGGAAAAACTGGATGCACTTTGTGTGCAAATTGGACAATCTCTTTCGAAGTATCAGGGTTTCCGACGAAAACTCATCTGTTACACCGGCAATTCAAAATTTTAATAACTTATTACAACTCCGGACGTTTTTTGCATCCAGCATGCACCATTCAAAGCCACGTCATCAACTTTGAACCCTTTCTGACATAATTTGCTATTTTTAATGCATTTACTGATTTGTTTTGAGCTAAATGGCCCTGCAATTGAAAAGCTCTACAAATGAACTCTGAAAAGGTTGAAACTTGGCATGGTATCATCATTTCACCCGCATAGCATGTGCAAAAAAGTAGAGAGGGTCACGGCAAAAACTGGATGCACTTCGTGTACAAACTGGACAATCTGTTTCGAAGTATCAGGGTTTCGGACGAATACTCATCAGTTACATCGGCAATTCAAAATTTTAATAACTTATTACAGATCTGGACGTCTTTTGCATTCAGTATGCACCATTCAAAGCCACGTCATCAACTTTCAGCCCTTTCTGACATAATTTTCTATTTTTAATGCATTTACTGATTTGTTTTGAGCTAAATGGCCCTGCAATTGAAAAGCTCTACAAATGAACTCTGAAAAGGTTCAAACTTGGCATGGTATCATCATTTCACCCGCATAGCATGTGCAAAAAAGTAGAGAGGGTCACGGCAAAAACAGGATGCACTTCATGTACAAACTCGACAATCTCTTTCGAAGTATCAGGGTTTTGGACGAAAACTCATCAGTTACACCGGCAATTCAAAATTTTAATGACTTATTACAACTCTGGATATTTTTTGCATTCAGCATGGACCATTCAAAGCCACGTCATCAACTTTCAACCCTTTGTGACATAATTTGCTATTTTTAATGCATTTACTGATTTTTTTTGAGCTAAATGGCCCTGCAATTGAAAAGCTCTACAAATGAACTCTGAAAAGGTTGAAACTTGACATGGTATCATCATTTCACCCGCATAGCACGTGCAAAAAAGTAGAGAGGGTCACGGCAAAACAGGATGCAGTTTGTGTAGAAACTGGACAATCTCTTTCGAAGTATCAGGGTTTCGAACGAAAACTCATAAGTTACACCGGCAATTCAAAATTTTAATAACTTATTACAACTCTGGACTTTTTGCATTCAGCATGGACCATTCAAAGCCACATCATAAACTTTCAACCCTTTGTGACATCACTTGCTACTTTTAATGCATTTACTGATTTGTTTTGAGCTAAATGGCCCTGAAATTGAAAAGCTCTACAAATGAACTCTGAAAAGGTTGAAACTTGGCATGGTGTCATCATTTCACCCGCATAGCATGTGCAAAAAAGTAGAGAGGGTCACGGCAAAAACTGGAGGCACTTCGTGTACAAACTGGACAATCTCTTTCGAAGTATCAGGGTTTCGGACGAAAACTCATCTGTTACATCGGCAATTCAAAATTTTAATAACTTATTACAACTCTGGACGGTTTTTGCATTCAGCATGCACCATTCAAAGCCACGTCATCAACTTTCAACACTTTGTGACATAATTTGCTATTTTTAATGCATTTACTGATTTGTTTTGAGCTAAATGGCCCTGCAATTGAAAAGCTCTACAAATGAACTCTGAAAAGGTTGAAACTTGGCATGGTATCATCATTTCACCCGCATAGCATGTGCAAAACAGTAGAGAGGGTCACCGGAAAAACTGGATGCACTTTGTGTGCAAACTGGACAATCTCTTTCGAAGTATCAGGGTTTCAGACGAAAACTCATCTGTTACACCGGCAATTCAAAATTTTAATAACTTATTACAACTCCGGACGTTTTTTGCATTCAGCGTGCAAAATTCAAAGCCACGTCATTAACTTTCAACCCTTTGTGACATAATTTGCTATTTTTAATGCATTTACTGATTTGTTTTGAGCTAAATGGCCCTGAAATTGAAAAGCTCTAAAATGAACTCTCAAAAGGTTTAAAATTGGCATGGAATCATCATTTCACCCGCATAGCATCTGCAAAAAAGTTGAGAGGGTCACCGCAAAAACTGGATGCACTTTGTGTGCAAACTTGACAATCTCTTTCGAAGTATCAGGGTTTCAGACGAAAACTCATCTGTTACACCGGCAATTCAAAATTTTAATAACTTATTCCAACTCCGGATGTTTTTTGCATCAAGGATGCAACATTCAAAGCCACGTCATCAACTTTCAACCCTTTCTGACATAATTTGCTATTTTTAATGCATTTACTTATTTGTTTTGAGCTAAATGGCCCTGCAATTGAAAAGCTCTATAAATGAACTCTGAAAAGGTTGAAACTTGCCATGGTATCATCATTTCACCCGCAGAGCATTTGCAAAACAGTAGAGAGGGTCACCGGAAAAACTGGATGCACTTTGTGTGCAAACTGGACAATCTCTTTCAAAGTATCAGGGTTTCAGACGAAAACTCATCTGTTACACCGGCAATTCAAAATTTTAATAACTTATTACAACTCCGGACGTTTTTTGCATTCAGCGTGCAAAATTCAAAGCCACGTCATTAACTTTCAACCCTTTGTGACATAATTTGCTATTTTTAATGCATTTACTGATTTGTTTTGAGCTAAATGGCCCTGAAATTGAAAAGCTCTAAAATGAACTCCCAAAAGGTTTAAAATTGGCATGGAATCATCATTTCACCCGCATAGCATCTGCAAAAAAGTTGAGAGGGTCACCGCAAAAACTGGATGCACTTAGTGTGCAAACTTGACAATCTCTTTCGAAGTATCAGGGTTTCAGACGAAAACTCATCTGTTACACCGGCAATTCAAAATTTTAATAACTTATTACAACTCCGGATGTTTTTTGCATCAAGGATGCAACATTCAAAGCCACGTCATCAACTTTCAACCCTTTCTGACATAATTTGCTATTTTTAATGCATTTACTGATTTGTTTTGAGCTAAATGGCCCTGAAATTGAAAAGCTCTATAAATGAACTCTGAAAAGGTTGAAACTTGCCATGGTATCATCATTTCACACGCAGAGCATGTGCAAAAAAGTAGAGAGGGTCATGGAAAAACTGGATGCGCCTCGTGTACAAACTGGACAATCTCTTTCGAAGTATCAGGGTTTCGGACGAAAACTCATCTGTTACATCGGCAATTCAAAATTTTAATAACTTATTACAGATCTGGACGTCTTTTGCATTCAGTATGCACCATTCAAAGCCACGTCATCAACTTTCAGCCCTTTCTGACATAATTTTCTATTTTTAATGCATTTACTGATTTGTTTTGAGCTAAATGGCCCTGCAATTGAAAAGCTCTACAAATGAACTCCGAAAAGGTTGAAACTTGGCATGGTATCATCATTTCACCCGCATGGCATGTGCAAAAAAGTAGAGAGGGTCATGGCAAAAACTGGATGCACGTCGTGTACAAACTAGACAATCTCTTTCGAAGTATCAGGGTTTCGGACGAAAACTCATCGTTTACACCGGCAATTCAAAATTTTAATAACTTATTACAACTCTGGACGTCTTTTGCATTCAGCATGGACCATTCAAAGCCACGTCATCAACTTTCAACCCTTTGTGACATAATTTGCTATTTTTAATGCATTTACTGTTTTGTTTTGAGCTAAATGGCCATAAAATTGAAAAGCTCTACAAATGAACTCTGAAAAGGTTGAAACTTGGCATGGTATCATCATTTCACCCGCAGAGCATGTGCAAAAAAGTAGAGAGGGTCACGGCACAAACTGGATGCACTTCGTGTACAAACTGGACAATCTGTTTCGAAGTATCAGGGTTTCGGACGAATACTCATCAGTTACATCGGCAATTCAAAATTTTAATAAGTTATTACAACTCTGGACGTCTTTTGCATTCAGTATGCACCATTCAAAGCCACGTCATCAACTTTCAACCCATTGTGACATAATTTGCTATTTTTAATGCATTTACTGATTTGTTTTGAGCTAAATGGCCCTGCAATTGAAAAGCTCTACATATGAACTCCGAAAAGGTTGAAACTTGGCATGGTATCATCATTTCACCCGCATAGCATGTGGAAAACAGTAGAGAGGGTCACCAGCAAAAGCTGGATGCACTTTGTGTGCGAACTGGACAATCTCTTTCGAAGTATCAGGGTTTCAAACGAAAACTCATCAGTTACACCGGCAATTCAAAATTTTAATAACTTATTACAACTCTGGATGTTTTTTGCATTCAGCATGGACCATTCAAAGCCACGTCATCAACTTTCAACCCTTTGTGACATAATTTGCTATTTTTCATGCATTTACTTATTTGTTTTGAGCTAAATGGCCCTGAAATTGAAAAGCTCTACAAATGAACTCTGAAAAGGTTGAAACTTGGCATGGTGTCATCATTTCACCCGCATAGCATGTGCAAAAAAGTAGAGAGGGTCACGACAAAAACTGGATGCACTTCGTGTACAAACTGGACAATCTCTTTCAAAGCATCAGGGTTTTGGACGAAAACGCATCTGTTACATCGGCAATTCAAAATTTTAATAACTTATTACAACTCTGGACGTCTTTTGCATGCAGTATGCACCATTTAAAGCCACATCATCAACTTTCAACCCTTTGTGACATAATTTGCCACTTTTAATGCATTTACTGATTTGTTTTGAGCAAAATGGCCCAGAAATTGAAAAGCTCTACAAATGAACTCTGAAAAGGTTGAAACTTGGCATGGTGTCATCATTTCACCCGCATAGCATGTGCAAAAAAGTAGAGAGGGTCACGGCAAAAACTGGATGCACTTCGTGTACAAACTGGACAATCTCTTTCAAAGTATCAGGGTTTTGGACGAAAACGCATCTGTTACATCGGCAATTCCAAATTTTAATAACCTATTACAACTCCGGACGTTTTTTGCATCCACCATGCAACATTCAAAGCCACGTAATCAACTTTCAACCCTTTGTGACATAATTTGCTACTTTTAATGCATTTACTGATTTGTTTTGAGCTAAATGGCCCTGCAATTGAAAAGCTCTACAAATGAACTCTCAAAAGGTTTAAAATTGGCATGGAATCATCATTTCACGCGCATAGCATCTGCAAAAAAGTTGAGAGGGTCACCGCAAAAACTGGATGCACCTCGTGTGCAAACTGGACAATCTCTTTCGAAGTATCAGGGTTTCGAACGAAAACTCATAAGTTACACCGGCAATTCAAAATTTTAATAACTTATTACAACTCCGGATGTTTTTTGCATCCAGCATGCAACATTCATAGCCACGTCATCAACTTTCAACCCTTTCTGACATAATTTGCTATTTTTAATGCATTTACTAATTTGTTTTGAGCTAAATGGCCCTAAAATTGAAAAGCTCTATAAATGAACTATGAAAAGGTTGAACCTTGGCATGGTATCATCATTTCACCTGCATAGCATGTGCAAAAAAGTAGAGAGGGTCATGGCAAAAACTGGATGCACGTCGTGTACAAACTAGACAATCTCTTTCGAAGTATCAGGGTTTCGGACGAAAACTCATTTGTTACACCGGCAATTCAAAATTTTAATAACTTATTACAACTCTGGACGTCTTTTGCATTCGGCATGCACCATTCAAAGCCACGTCATCAACTTTCAACTCTTTCTGACATAATTTGCTATTTTTAATGCATTTACTGATTTGTTTTGAGCTAAATGGCCCTGAAAATGAAAAGCTCTACAAATGAACTCTAAAAAGGTTGAAACTTGGCATGGTGTTATCATTTCACCCGCATAGCATGTGCAAAAAAGTAGAGAGGGTCACGGCAAAAACTGGATGCACTTCGTGTACAAACTAGACAATCTCTTTCAAAGTATCAGGGTTTCGGACGAAAAATCATCTGTTACATCGGCAATTCAAAATTTTAATAACTTATTACAACTCTGGACGTCTTTTGCATTCAGCATGCACCATTCAAAGCCACGTCATCAACTTTCAACCCTTTGTGACATAATTTGCTATTTTTAAATCATTTACTGATTTGTTTTGAGCTAAATGGCCCTGAAATTGAAAAGCTCTACAAATGAACTCTGAAAAGGTTGAAACTTGGCATTTTTTTAATTTTTTTAGAAACTTGGCATGGTGTCATCATTTCACCCGCATAGGATGTGCAAAAAAGTAGATAGGGTTACGGCAAAAACTGAATGCACTTCGTGTACAAACTGGACAATCTGTTTCGAAGTATCAGGGTTTCGGACGAATACTCATCAGTTACATCGGCAATTCAAAATTTTAATAACTTATTACAACTCTGGACGTCTTTTGCATTCAGTATGCACCATTCAAAGCCACGTCATCAACTTTCAACCCTTTGTGACATAATTTGCTATTTTTAATGCATTTACTGATTTGTTTTGAGCTAAATGGCCCTGCAATTGAAAAGCTCTACAAATGAACTCCGAAAAGGATGAAACTTGGCATGGTATCATCATTTCACCCGCATAGCATGTGCAAAACAGTAGAGAGGTCACTGGCAAAAACTGGATGCACTTTGTGTGCAAACTGGAGAATCTCTTTCGAAGTATCAGGGTTTCAAATGAAAGCTCATCAGTTACACCGGCAATTCAAAATTTTAATAACTTATTACAACTCTGGATGTTTTTTCCATTCAGCATGGACCATTCAAAGCCACGTCATCAACTTTCAACCCTTTGTGACATAATTTGCTATTTTTCATGCATTTACTGATTTGTTTTGTGCTAAATGGCCCTGAAATTGAAAAGCTCTACAAATGAACTCTGAAAAGGTTGAAACTTGGCATGGTGTCATCATTTCACCCGCATAGCATGTGCAAAAAAGTAGAGAGGGTCACGACAAAAACTGGATGCACTTCATCTACAAACTGGACAATCTCTTTCAAAGTATCAGGGTTTCGGACGAAAACGCATCTGTTACATCGGCAATTCAAAATTTTAATAACTTATTACAACTCTGGACGTCTTTTGCATTCAGTATGCACCATTAAAAGCCACATCATCAACATTCAACCCTTTGTGACATAATTTGCTACTTTTAATGCATTTACTGCTTTCTTTTGAGCTAAATGGCCCTGAAATTGAAAAGCTCTAAAAATGAACTCCGAAAAGGTTGAAACTTGGCATGGTATCATCATTTCACCCGCATAGCATGTGCAAAAAAGTAGAGAGGGTCACGGCAAAAACTGGATGTACTTCGTGTGCAAACTGGACAATCTCTTTCGAAGTATCTGGGTTTCAGACAAAAACTCATCTGTTACATCGGCAATTCAAAATTTTAATAACCTATTACAACTCCGGACGTTTTTTGCATCCAGCATGCAACATTCAAAGCCACGTCATCAACTTTCAACCCTTTCTGACAAAATTTGCTATTTTTCATGCATTTACTGATTTGTTTTGAGCTAAATGGCCCTGAAATTAAAAAGCTCTACAAATGAACTCTGAAAAGGTTCAAACTTGGCATGGTATCATCATTTCACCCGCATAGCATGTGCAAAAAAGTAGAGAGGGTCACGGCAAAAACAGGATGCACTTCATGTACAAAATGGACAATCTCTTTCGAAGTATCAGGATTTCGGACAAAAACTCATCTGTTACATCGGCAATTCAAAATTTTAATAACTTATTACAACTCTGGACTTTTTTGCATTCAGCATGCACCATTCAAAGCCACGTAATCAACTTTCAACCCTTTGTGACATAATTTGCTATTTTTAATGCATTTACTCATTTGTTTTGAGCTAAATGGCCCTGCAATTGAAAAGCTCCACAAATGAACCCTCAAAAGGTCTAAAATTGGCATGGAATCATCATTTCACCCGCATAGCATCTGCAAAAAAGTTGAGAGGGTCACCGCAAAAACTAGATGCACTTCGTGTGCAAACTGGACAATCTCTTTCGAAGTATCATGGTTTCAGACGAAAACTCATCTGTTACACCGGCAATTCAAAATTTTAATAACTTATGACAACTCCGGATGTTTTTTGCATCCAGCATGCAACATTCAAAGCCACGTCATCAAATTTCAACCCTTTCTGACATAATTTGCTATTTTTTATGCATTTACTAATATGTTTTGAGCTAAATGGCCCTAAAATTGAAAAGCTCTATAAATGAACTCTGAAAAGGTTGAAACTTGGCATGGTATCATCATTTCACCCGCATAGCATGTGCAAATAAGTAGAGAGGGTCATGGCAAAAACTGGATGCACGTCGTGTACAAACTAGACAATCTTTTTCGAAGTATCAGGGTTTCGGACGAAAACTCATCTGTTACACCGGCAATTCAAAATTTTAATAACTTATTACAACTCTGGACGTCTTTTGCATTCAGCATGCACCATTCAAAGCCATGTCATCAACTATCAATCCTTTCTGACATAATTTGCTATTTTTAATGCATTTACTGATTTGTTTTGAGCTAAATGGCCCTGAAATTAAAAGCTCTACAAATGAACTCTGAAAAGGTTGAAACTTGGCATGGTGTCATCATCTCACCCGCATAGCATGTGCAAAAAAGTAGAGAGGGTCACGGCAAAAACTGGATGCACTTCGTGTACAAACTAGACAATCTCTTTCAAAGTATCAGGGTTTCGGACGAAAACGCATCTGTTACGTCGGCAATTCAAAATTTTAATAACTTATTACAACTCTGGACGTCTTTTGCATTCATTATGCACCATTCAAAGCCACATCATCAACTTTCAACCCTTTGTGACATAATTTGCAACTTTTAACGCATTTACTGATTTGTTTTGAGCTAAATGGCCCTGAAATTGAAAAGCTCTACAAATGAACTCCGAAAAGGTTGAAACTTGGCATGGTATCATCATTTCACCCGCATAGCATGTGCAAAAAAGTAGAGAGGGTCACGGCAAAAACTGGAGGCACTTCTTGTACAAACTTGACAATCTGTTTCGAAGTATCAGGGTTTCGGACAAAAACTCATTAGTTACACCGGCAATTCAAAATTTTAATAACTTATTACAACTCTGGACGTTTTTCGCTTTCAGCATGCACCATTCAAAGCCACGTCATCAACTTTCAACCCTTTGTGCCATAATTTGCTATTTTTAATGCATTCACTAATTTGTTTTGAGCTAAATGGCCCTGCAATTGAAAAGCTCTACAAATGAACTCTGAAAAGGTTCAAACTTGGCATGGTATCATCATTTGACCCGCATAGCATGTGCAAAATAGTAGAGAGGGTCACCGGAAAAACTGGATGCACTTTGTGTGCAAACTGGACAATCTCTTTCGAAGTATCAGGGTTTCAGACAAAAACTCATCTGTTACACCGGCAACTCAAAATTTTAATAACTTATTACAACACCGGACGTTTTTTGCATCCAGCATGGAAAATTCAAAGCCACGTCATCAACTTTCAACCCTTTCTGACATAATTTGCTATTTTTAATGCATTTACTGATTTGTTTTGAGCTAAATGGCCCTGCAATTGAAATGCTCTACAAATGCACTCTGAAAAGGTTGAAACTTGGCATGGTATCATCATTTCACCCGCAGAGCAAGTGCAAAAAAGTAGAGAGGGTCACGGCAAAAACTGGATGCACTTCGTGTACAAACTGGACAATCTGTTTCGAAGTATCAGGGTTTCGGACAAATACTCATCAGTTACTTCGGTAATTCAAAATTTTAATAACTTATTACAACTCTGGACGTCTTTTGCATTCAGTATGCACCATTCAAATCCACGTCATCAACTTTCAACCCTTTGTGACATAATTTGCTATTTTTAATGCATTTACTGATTTGTTTTGAGCTAAATGGCCCTGCAATTGAAAAGCTCTACAAATGAACTCCGAAAAGGTTGAAACTTGGCATGTTATCATCATTTCACCCGCATAGCATGTGCAAAAAAGTAGAGAGGGTCACGGCAAAAACTGGAGGCACTTCGTGTACAAACTGGACAATCTCTTTAGATGTATCAGGGTTTCGGATGAAAACTCATCTCTTACATCGGCAATTCAAAATTTTAATAACTTATTACAACTCTGGACGTCTTTTGCATTCAGCATGCACCATTCAAAGCCACGTCATCAACTTTCAACCCTTTGTGACATAATTTGTCTATTTTTAATGCATTTGCTGATTTGTTTTGAGCTAAATGGCCCTGCAATTGAAAAGCTCTACAAATGAACTCTGAAAAGGTTGAAACTTGGCATGGTATCATCATTTCACCCGCATAGCATGTGCAAAAAAGTAGAGAGGATCACGGCAAAAACTGGATGCACTTCGTGTACAAACTGGACAATCTGTTTCGAAGTATTAGGGTTTCGGACGAAAACTCATCTGTTACATCGGCAATTCAAAATTTTAATAACTTATTACAACTCTGGACTTTTTTGCATTCAGCATGCACCATTCAAAGCCACGTAATCAACTTTCAACCCTTTGTGACATAATTTGCTATTTTTAATGCATTTGCTGATTTGTTTTGAGCTAAATGGCCCTGCAATTGAAAAGCTCTACAAATGAACTCTGAAAAGGTTGAAACTTGGCATGGAATCATCATTTCACCCGCATAGCATCTGCAAAAAAGTTGAGAGGGTCACCGCAAAAACTGGAAGCACTTCGTGTGCAAAATGGACAATCTCTTTCGAAGTATCAGGGTTTCAGACGAAAACTCATCTGTTACACCGGCAATTCAAAATTTTAATAACTTATGACAACTCCGGATGTTTTTTGCATCCAGCATGCAACAATCAAAGCCACGTCATCAACTTTCAATCCTTTCTGACATAATTTGCTATTTTTAATGCATTTACTGATTTGTTTTGACCTAAATGGCCCTGAAATTGAAAAGCTCTATAAATGAACTCTGAAAAGGTTGAAACTTGGCATGGTATCATCATTTCACCCGCATAGCATGTGCAAAATAGTAGAGAGGGTCATGGCAAAAACTGGATGCACCTCGTGCACAAACTGGACAATCTCGTTCGAAGTATCAGGGTTTCGGACGAAAACTCATCTGTTACACCGGCAATTCAAAATTTTAATAACTTTTTACAACTCCGGATGTTTTTTGCATCCAACATGCAACATTCAAAGCCACGTCATCAACTTTGAACCCTTTCTGACATAATTTGCTATTTTTAATGCATTTACTAATATGTTTTGAGCTAAATGGCCCTAAAATTGAAAAGCTCTATAAATGAACTCTGAAAAGGTTGAAACTTGGCATGGTATCATCATTTCACCCGCATAGCATGTGCAAAAAGTAGAGAGGGTCATGGCAAAAACTAGATGCACGTCGTGTAGAAACTAGACAATCTTTTTCGAAGTATCAGGCTTTCGGACGAAAACTCATTAGTTACACCGGCAATTCAAAATTTTAATAACTTATTACAACTCTGGACGTTTTTCGCTTTCAGCATGCACCATTCAAAGCCACGTCATCAACTTTCAACCCTTTGTGACATAATTTGCTATTTTTAATGCATTTACTAATTTGTTTTGAGCTAAATGGCCCTGCAATTGAAAAGCTCTACAAATGAACTCTGAAAAGGTTCAAACTTGGCATGGTATCATCATTGGACCCGCATAGCATGTGCAAAACAGTAGAGAGGGTCACCAGAAAAACTGGATGCACTTTGTGTGCAAACTGGACAATCTCTTTCGAAGTATCAGGGTTTCAGACGAAAACTCATCTGTTACACCGGCAATTCAAAATTTTAATAAATTATTACAACTCCAGACGTTTTTTGCATCCAGCATGGAAAATTCAAAGCCACGTCATCAACTTTCAACCCTTTCTGACGTAATTTGCTATTTTTAATGCATTTACTGATTTGTTTTGAGCTAAATGGCCCTGCAATTGAAATGCTCTACAAATGAACTCTGAAAAGGTTGAAACTTGGCATGGTATCATCATTTCACCCGCATAGCATGTGCAAAAAAGTAGAGAGGGTCACGGCAAAAACTGGAGGCACTTCGTGTACAAACTGGACAATCTCTTTAGATGTATCAGGGTTTCGGATGAAAACTCATCTCTTACATCGGCAATTCAAAATTTTAATAACTTATTACAACTCTGGACGTCTTTTGCATTTAGCATGCACCATTCAAAGCCACGTCATCAACTTTCAACCCTTTGTGACATAATTTGCTATTTTTAATGCATTTGCTGATTCGTTTTGAGCTAAATGGCCCTGCAATTGAAAAGCTCTACAAATGAACTCTGAAAAGGTTGAAACTTGGCATGGTATCATCATTTCACCCGCAGAGCATGTGCAAAAAAGTAGAGAGGGTCACGGCAAAAACTGGATGCACTTCGTGTACAAACTGGACAATCTGTTTCGAAGTATCAGGGTTTCGGACAAATACTCATCAGTTACTTCGGTAATTCAAAATTTTAATAACTTATTACAACTCTGGACGTCTTTTGCATTCAGTATGCACCATTCAAATCCACGTCATCAACTTTCAACCCTTTGTGACATAATTTGCTATTTTTAATGCATTTACTGATTTGTTTTTAGCTAAATGGCCCTGCAATTGAAAAGCTCTACAAATGAACTCCGAAAAGGTTGAAACTTGGCATGTTATCATCATTTCACCCGCATAGCATGTGCAAAAAAGTAGAGAGGGTCACGGCAGAAACTGGAGGCACTTCGTGTACAAACTGGACAATCTCTTTAGATGTATCAGGGTTTCGGATGAAAACTCATCTCTTACATCGGCAATTCAAAATTTTAATAACTTATTACAACTCTGGACGTCTTTTGCATTCAGCATGCACCATTCAAAGCCACGTCATCAACTTTCAACCCTTTGTGACATAATTTGCTATTTTTAATGCATTTGCTGATTTGTTTTGAGCTAAATGGCCCTGCAATTGAAAAGCTCTACAAATGAACTCTGAAAAGGTTGAAACTTGGCATGGTATCATCATTTCACCCGCATAGCATGTGCAAAAAAGTAGAGAGGATCACGGCAAAAACTGGATGCACTTCGTGTACAAACTGGACAATCTGTTTCGAAGTATTAGGGTTTCGGACGAAAACTCATCTGTTACATCGGCAATTCAAAATTTTAATAACTTATTACAACTCTGGACTTTTTTGCATTCAGCATGCACCATTCAAAGCCACGTAATCAACTTTCAACGCTTTGTGACATAATTTGCTATTTTTAATGCATTTACTCATTTGTTTGGAGCTAAATGGCCCTGCAATTGAAAATCTCTACAAATCAACCCTCAAAAGGTTTAAAATTGGCATGGAATCATCATTTCACCCGCATAGCATCTGCAAAAAAGTTGAGAGGGTCACCGCAAAAACTAGAAGCACTTCGTGTGCAAAATGGACAATCTCTTTCGAAGTATCAGGGTTTCAGACGAAAACTCATCTGTTACACCGGCAATTCAAAATTTTAATAACTTATGACAACTCCGGATGTTTTTTGCATCCAGCATGCAACAATCAAAGCCACGTCATCAACTTTCAATCCTTTCTGACATAATTTGCTATTTTTAATGCATTTACTGATTTGTTTTGACCTAAATGGCCCTGAAATTGAAAAGCTCTATAAATGAACTCTGAAAAGGTTGAAACTTGGCATGGTATCATCATTTCACCCGCACAGCATGTGCAAAATAGTAGAGAGGGTCATGGCAAAAACTGGATGCACCTCGTGCACAAACTGGACAATCTCGTTCGAAGTATCAGGGTTTCGGACGAAAACTCATCTGTTACACCGGCAATTCAAAATTTTAATAACTTTTTACAACTCCGGATGTTTTTTGCATCCAACATGCAACATTCAAAGCCACGTCATCAACTTTGAACCCTTTCTGACATAATTTGCTATTTTCAATGCATTTACTAATATGTTTTGAGCTAAATGGCCCTAAAATTGAAAAGCTCTATAAATGAACTCTGAAAAGGTTGAAACTTGGCATGGTATCATCATTTCACCCGCATAGCATGTGCAAAAAGTAGAGAGGGTCATGGCAAAAACTAGATGCACGTCGTGTAGAAACTAGACAATCTTTTTCGAAGTATCAGGCTTTCGGACGAAAACTCATTAGTTACACCGGCAATTCAAAATTTTAATAACTTATTACAACTCTGGACGTTTTTCGCTTTCAGCATGCACCATTCAAAGCCACGTCATCAACTTTCAACCCTTTGTGACATAATTTGCTATTTTTAATGCATTTACTAATTTGTTTTCAGCTAAATGGCCCTGCAATTGAAAAGCTCTACAAATGAACTCTGAAAAGGTTCAAACTTGGCATGGTATCATCATTGGACCCGCATAGCATGTGCAAAACAGTAGAGAGGGTCACCAGAAAAACTTGATGCACTTTGTGTGCAAACTGGACAATCTCTTTCGAAGTATCAGGGTTTCACACGAAAACTCATCTGTTACACCGGCAATTCAAAATTTTAATAAATTATTACAACTCCAGACGTTTTTTGCATCCAGCATGGAAAATTCAAAGCCACGTCATCAACTTTCAACCCTTTCTGACGTAATTTGCTATTTTTAATGCATTTACTGATTTGTTTTGAGCTAAATGGCCCTGCAATTGAAATGCTCTACAAATGAACTCTGAAAAGGTTGAAACTTGGCATGGTATCATCATTTCACCCGCATAGCATGTGCAAAAAAGTAGAGAGGGTCACGGCAAAAACTGGAGGCACTTCGTGTACAAACTGGACAATCTCTTTAGATGTATCAGGGTTTCGGATGAAAACTCATCTCTTACATCGGCAATTCAAAATTTTAATAACTTATTACAACTCTGGACGTCTTTTGCATTCAGCATGCACCATTCAAAGCCACGTCATCAACTTTCAACCCTTTGTGACATAATTTGCTATTTTTAATGCATTTGCTGATTTGTTTTGAGCTAAATGGCCCTGCAATTGAAAAGCTCTACAAATGAACTCTGAAAAGGTTGAAACTTGGCATGGTATCATCATTTCACCCGCAGAGCATGTGCAAAAAAGTAGAGAGGGTCACGGCAAAAACTGGATGCACTTCGTGTACAAACTGGACAATCTGTTTCGAAGTATCAGGGTTTCGGACAAATACTCATCAGTTACTTCGGTAATTCAAAATTTTAATAACTTATTACAACTCTGGACGTCTTTTGCATTCAGTATGCACCATTCAAATCCACGTCATCAACTTTCAACCCTTTGTGACATAATTTGCTATTTTTAATGCATTTACTGATTTGTTTTTAGCTAAATGGCCCTGCAATTGAAAAGCTCTACAAATGAACTCCGAAAAGGTTGAAACTTGGCATGTTATCATCATTTCACCCGCATAGCATGTGCAAAAAAGTAGAGAGGGTCACGGCAAAAACTGGAGGCACTTCGTGTACAAACTGGACAATCTCTTTAGATGTATCAGGGTTTCGGATGAGAACTCATTTCTTACATCGGCAATTCAAAATTTTAATAACTTATTACAACTCTGGACGTCTTTTGCATTCAGCATGCACCATTCAAAGCCACGTCATCAACTTTCAACCCTTTGTGACATAATTTGCTATTTTTAATGCATTTGCTGATTTGTTTTGAGCTAAATGGCCCTGCAATTGAAAAGCTCTACAAATGAACTCTGAAAAGGTTGAAACTTGGCATGGTATCATCATTTCACCCGCAGAGCATGTGCAAAAAAGTAGAGAGGGTCACGGCAAAAACTGGATGCACTTCGTGTACAAACTGGACAATCTGTTTCGAAGTATCAGGGTTTCGGACAAATACTCATCAGTTACTTCGGTAATTCAAAATTTTAATAACTTATTACTACTCTGGACGTCTTTTGCATTCAGTATGCACCATTCAAATCCACGTCATCAACTTTCAACCCTTTGTGACATAATTTGCTATTTTTAATGCATTTACTGATTTGTTTTGAGCTAAATGGCCCTGCAATTGAAAAGCTCTACAAATGAACTCCGAAAAGGTTGAAACTTGGCATGTTATCATCATTTCACCCGCATAGCATGTGCAAAAAAGTAGAGAGGGTCACGGCAAAAACTGGAGGCACTTCATGTACAAACTGGACAATCTCTTTAGATGTATCAGGGTTTCGGATGAAAACTCATCTCTTACATCGGCAATTCAAAATTTTAATAACTTATTACAACTCTGGACGTCTTTTGCATTCAGCATGCACCATTCAAAGCCACGTCATCAACTTTCAACCCTTTGTGACATAATTTGCTATTTTTAATGCATTTGCTGATTTGTTTTGAGCTAAATGGCCCTGCAATTGAAAAGCTCTACAAATGAACTCTGAAAAGGTTGAAACTTGGCATGGTATCATCATTTCACCCGCATAGCATGTGCAAAAAAGTAGAGAGGGTCACGGCAAAAATTGGATGCACTTCGTGTACAAACTGGACTATCTGTTTCGAAGTATCAGGGTTTCGGACGAAAACTCATCTGTTACACCGGCAATTCAAAATTTTAATAACTTATTACAACTCTGGACTTTTTTGCATTCAGCATGCACCATTCAAAGCCACGTAATCAACTTTCAACCCTTTGTGACATAATTTGCTATTTTTAATGCATTTACTCATTTGTTTGGAGCTAAATGGCCCTGCAATTGAAAAGCTCTACAAATGAACCCTCAAAAGGTTTAAAATTGGCATGGAATCATCATTTCACCCGCATAGCATCTGCAAAAAAGTTGAGAGGGTCACCGCAAAAACTAGAAGCACTTCGTGTGCAAAATGGACAATCTCTTTCGAAGTATCAGGGTTTCAGACGAAAACTCATCTGTTACACCGGCAATTCAAAATTTTAATAACTTATGACAACTACGGATGTTTTTGCATCCAGCATGCAACAATCAAAGCCACGTCATCAACTTTCAATCCTTTCTGACATAATTTGCTATTTTTAATGCATTTACTGATTTGTTTTGACCTAAATGGCCCTGAAATTGAAAAGCTCTATAAATGAACTCTGAAAAGGTTGAAACTTGGCATGGTATCATCATTTCACCCGCATAGCATGTGCAAAAAAGTAGAGAGGGTCATGGCAAAAACTGGATGCACCTCGTGCACAAACTGGACAATCTCTTTCGAAGTATCAGGGTTTCGGACGAAAACTCATCTGTTACACCGGCAATTCAAAATTTTAAGAACTTATTACAACTCCGGATGTTTTTTGCATCCAGCATGCAACATTCAAAGCCACGTCATCAACTTTCAACCCTTTCTGACATAATTTGCTATTTTTAATGCATTTACTAATATGTTTTGAGCTAAATGGCCCTAAAATTGAAAAGCTCTATAAATGAACTCTGAAAAGGTTGAAACTTGGCATGGTATCATCATTTCACCCGCATAGCATGTGCAAAAAAGTAGGGAGGGTCATGGCAAAAACTGGATGCACGTCGTGTACAAACTAGACAATCTTTTTCGAAGTATCAGGGTTTCGGACGAAAACTCATTAGTTACACAGGCAATTCAAAATTTTAATAACTTATTACAACTCTGGACGTTTTTCGCTTTCAGCATGCACCATTCAAAGCCACGTCATCAACTTTCAACCCTTTGTGACATAATTTGCTATTTTTAATGCATTTACTAATTTGTTTTGAGCTAAATGGCCCTGCAATTGAAAAGCTCTACAAATGAACTCTGAAAAGGTTCAAACTTGGCATGGTATCATCATTTGACCCGCATAGCATGTGCAAAACAGTAGAGAGGGTCACCGGAAAAACTGGATGCACTTTGTGTGCAAACTGGACAATCTCTTTCGAAGTATCAGGGTTTCAGACGAAAACTCATTTGTTACACCGGCAATTCAAAATTTTAATAACTTATTACAACTCCGGACGTTTTTTGCATCCAGCATGGAAAATTCAAAGCCACGTCATCAACTTTCAACCCTTTCTGACATAATTTGCTATTTTTAATGCATTTACTGATTTGTTTTGAGCTAAATGGCCCTGCAATTGAAATGCTCTACAAATGAACTCTGAAAAGGTTGAAACTTGGCATGGTATCATCATTTCACCCGCAGAGCATGTGCAAAAAAGTAGAGAGGGTCACGGAAAAAACTGGATGCACTTCGTGTACAAACTGGACAATCTGTTTCGAAGTATCAGGGTTTCGGACAAATACTCATCAGTTACATCGGTAATTCAAAATTTTAATAACTTATTACAACTCTGGACGTCTTTTGCATTCAGTATGCACCATTCAAATCCACGTCATCAACTTTCAACCCTTTGTGACATAATTTGCTATTTTTAATGTATTTACTGATTTGTTTTGAGCTAAATGGCCCTGCAATTGAAAAGCTCTACAAATGAACTCCGAAAAGGTTGAAACTTGGCATGTTATCATCATTTCACCCGCATAGCATGTGCAAAAAAGTAGAGAGGGTCACGGCAAAAACTGGAGGCACTTCGTGTACAAACTGGACAATCTCTTTAGATGTATCAGGGTTTCGGATGAAAACTCATCTCTTACATCGGCAATTCAAAATTTTAATAACTTATTACAACTTTGGACGTCTTTTGCATTCAGCATGCACCATTCAAAGCCACGTCATCAACTTTCAACCCTTTGTGACATAATTTGCTATTTTTAATGCATTTGCTGATTTGTTTTGAGCTAAATGGCCCTGCAATTGAAAAGCTCTACAAATGAACTCTGAAAAGGTTGAAACTTGGCATGGTATCATCATTTCACCCGCAGAGCATGTGCAAAAAAGTAGAGAGGGTCACGGCAAAAACTGGATGCACTTCGTGTACAAACTGGACAATCTGTTTCGAAGTATCAGGGTTTCGGACAAATACTCATCAGTTACTTCGGTAATTCAAAATTTTAATAACTTATTACAACTCTGGACGTCTTTTGCATTCAGTATGCACCATTCAAATCCACGTCATCAACTTTCAACCCTTTGTGACATAATTTGCTATTTTTAATGCATTTACTGATTTGTTTTGAGCTAAATGGCCCTGCAATTGAAAAGCTCTACAAATGAACTCCGAAAAGGTTGAAACTTGGCATGTTATCATCATTTCACCCGCATAGCATGTGCAAAAAAGTAGAGAGGGTCACGGCAAAAACTGGAGGCACTTCGTGTACAAACTGGACAATCTCTTTAGATGTATCAGGGTTTCGGATGAAAACTCATCTCTTACATCGGCAATTCAAAATTTTAATAACTTATTACAACTTTGGACGTCTTTTGCATTCAGCATGCACCATTCAAAGCCACGTCATCAACTTTCAACCCTTTGTGACATAATTTGCTATTTTTAATGCATTTGCTGATTTGTTTTGAGCTAAATGGCCCTGCAATTGAAAAGCTCTACAAATGAACTCTGAAAAGGTTGAAACTTGGCATGGTATCATCATTTCACCCGCAGAGCATGTGCAAAAAAGTAGAGAGGGTCACGGCAAAAACTGGATGCACTTCGTGTACAAACTGGACAATCTGTTTCGAAGTATCAGGGTTTCGGACAAATACTCATCAGTTACTTCGGTAATTCAAAATTTTAATAACTTATTACAACTCTGGACGTCTTTTGCATTCAGTATGCACCATTCAAAGCCACATCATCAACTTTCAACCCTTTGTGACATAATTTGCTATTTTTAATGCATTTGCTGATTTGTTTTGAGCTAAATGGCCCTGCAATTGAAAAGCTCTACAAATGAACTCTGAAAAGGTTGAAACTTGGCATGGTATCATCATTTCACCCGCATAGTATGTGCAAAAAAGTAGAGAGGGTCACGGAAAAAACTGGATGCACTTCGTGTACAAACTGGACAATCTGTTTCGAAGTATCAGGGTTTCGGACAAATACTCATCAGTTACATCGGTAATTCAAAATTTTAATAACTTATTACAACTCCGGACGTTTTTTGCATCCAGCATGGAAAATTCAAAGCCACGTCATCAACTTTCAACCCTTTCTGACATAATTTGCTATTTTTAATGCATTTACTGATTTGTTTTGAGCTAAATGGCCCTGCAATTGAAATGCTCTACAAATGAACTCTGAAAAGGTTGAAACTTGGCATGGTATCATCATTTCACCCGCAGAGCATGTGCAAAAAAGTAGAGAGGGTCACGGAAAAAACTGGATGCACTTCGTGTACAAACTGGACAATCTGTTTCGAAGTATCAGGGTTTCGGACAAATACTCATCAGTTACATCGGTAATTCAAAATTTTAATAACTTATTACAACTCTGGACGTCTTTTGCATTCAGTATGCACCATTCAAATCCACGTCATCAACTTTCAACCCTTTGTGACATAATTTGCTATTTTTAATGCATTTACTGATTTGTTTTGAGCTAAATGGCCCTGCAATTGAAAAGCTCTACAAATGAACTCCGAAAAGGTTGAAACTTGGCATGTTATCATCATTTCACCCGCATAGCATGTGCAAAAAAGTAGAGAGGGTCACGGCAAAAACTGGAGGCACTTCGTGTACAAACTGGACAATCTCTTTAGATGTATCAGGGTTTCGGATGAAAAGTCATCTCTTACATCGGCAATTCAAAATTTTAATAACTTATTACAACTCTGGACGTCTTTTGCATTCAGCATGCACCATTCAAAGCCACGTCATCAACTTTCAACCCTTTGTGACATAATTTGCTATTTTTAATGCATTTGCTGATTTGTTTTGAGCTAAATGGCCCTGCAATTGAAAAGCTCTACAAATGAACTCTGAAAATGTTGAAACTTGGCATGGTATCATCATTTCACCCGCATAGCATGTGCAAAAAAGTAGAGAGGGTCACGGCAAAAACTGGATGCACTTCGTGTACAAACTGGACAATCTGTTTCGAAGTATCAGGGTTTCGGACGAAAACTCATCTGTTACATCGGCAATTCAAAATTTTAATAACTTATTACAACTCTCGACTTTTTTGCATTCAGCATGCACCATATAAAGCCACGTAATCAACTTTCAACCCTTTGTGACATAATTTGCTATTTTTATTGCATTTACTCATTTGTTTGGAGCTAAATGGCCCTGCAATTGAAAAGCTCTACAAATGAACCCTCAAAAGGTTTAAAATTGGCATGGAATCATCATTTCACCCGCATAGCATCTGCAAAAAAGTTGAGAGGGTCACCGCAAAAACTAGAAGCACTTCGTGTGCAAACTGGACAATCTCTTTCGAAGTATCAGGGTTTCAGACGAAAACTCATCTGTTACACCGGCAATTCAAAATTTTAATAACTTATGACAACTCCGCATGTTTTTTCTATCCAGCATGCAACAATCAAAGCCACGTCATCAACTTTCAATCCTTTCTGACATAATTTGCTATTTTTAATGCATTTACTAATTTCTTTTGACCTAAATGGCCCTGAAATTGAAAAGCTCTATAAATGAACTCTGAAAAGGTTGAAACTTGGCATGGTATCATCATTTCACCCGCATAGCATGTGCAAAAAAGTAGAGAGGGTCATGGCAAAAACTGGATGCACCTCGTGCACAAACTGGACAATCTCTTTCGAAGTATCAGGGTTTCGGACGAAAACTCATCTGTTACACCGGCAATTCAAAATTTTAATAACTTATTACAACTCCGGATGTTTTTTGCATCCAGCATGCAACATTCAAAGCCACGTCATCAACTTTCAACCCTTTCTGACATAATTTGCTATTTTTAATGCATTTACTGATATGTTTTGAGCTAAATGGCCCTAAAATTGAAAAGCTCTATAAATGAACTCTGAAAAGGTTGAAACTTGGCATGGTATCATCATTTCACCCGCATAGCATGTGCAAAAAAGTAGAGAGGGTCATGGCAAAAACTGGATGCACGTCGTGTACAAACTAGACAATCTTTTTCGAAGTATCAGGGTTTCGGACGAAAACTCATTAGTTACACCGGCAATTCAAAATTTTAATAACTTATTACAACTCTGGACGTCTTTTGCATTCAGCATGCACCATTCAAAGCCATGTCATCAACTTTCAACCCTTTCTGACATAATTTGCTATTTTTAATGCATTTACTTATTTGTTTTGAGCTAAATGGCCCTGAAATTGAAAAGCTCTACAAATCAACTCTGAAAAGGTTGAAACTTGGCATGGTGTCATCATTTGACCCGCATAGCATGTGCAAAACAGTAGAGAGGGTCACGGCTAAAACTGGAGGCACTTCGTGTACAAACTGGACAATCTCTTTCGAAGTATCAGGGTTTCGGACGAAAACTCATTAGTTACACCGGCAATTCAAAATTTTAATAATTTATTACAACTCTGGACGTCTTTTGCATTCAGCATGCACCATTCAAAGCCACGTCTTCAACTTTCAACCCTTTGTGACATAATTTGCTATTTTTAATGCATTTACTGATTTGTTTTGAGCTAAATGGCCCTGAAATTGAAAAGCTCTACAAATGAACTCTCAAAAGGTTGAAACTTGGCATTGTATCATCATTTCACCTGCATAGCATGTGCAAAAAAGTAGGGAGGGTCACGGCAAAAACTGGATGCACTTCGTGTACAAACTGGACAATCTGTTTCGAAGTATCAGGGTTTCGGACGAAAACTCATCTGTTACACCGGCAATTCAAAATTTTAATAACTTATTACAACTCTGGACGTCTTTTGCATTCAGCATCCACCATTCAAAGCCACGTCATCAATGTTCAACCCTTTGTGACATAATTTGCTATTTTTAATGCATTTACTGATTTGTTTTGAGCTAAATAGCCCTGCAATTGAAAAGCTCTACACATGAACTCCGAAAAGGTTGAAACTTGGCATGGTATCATCATTTCTCCCGCATAGCATGTGCAAAAAAGTAGAGAGGGTCACGGCAAAAACTGGATGCACTTCGTGTACAAACTGGACAATCTGTTTCGAAGTATCAGGGTTTCGGACGAAAACTCATCAGTTACACCGGCAATTCAAAATTTAAATAACTTATTACAACTCTGGACGTCTTTTGCATTCAGCATGCACCATTCAAAGCCACGTCATCAACTTTCAACCCTTTGTGACATAATTTGCTATTTTTAATGCATTTGCTGATTTGTTTTGAGCTAAATGGCCCTGCAATTGAAAAGCTCTACAAATGAACTCTGAAAAGGTTGAAACTTGGCATGGTATCATCATTTCACCCGCATAGCATGTGCAAAAAAGTAGAGAGGGTCACGGCAAAAACTGGATGCACTTCGTGTACAAACTGGACAATCTGTTTCGAAGTATCAGGGTTTCGGACGAAAACTCATCTGTTACATCGGCAATTCAAAATTTTAATAACTTATTACAACTCTCGACTTTTTTGCATTCAGCATGCACCATTCAAAGCCACGTAATCAACTTTCAACCCTTTGTGACATAATTTGCTATTTTTATTGCATTTACTCATTTGTTTGGAGCTAAATGGCCCTGCAATTGAAAAGCTCTACAAATCAACCCTCAAAAGGTTTAAAATTGGCATGGAATCATCATTTCACCCGCATAGCATCTGCAAAAAAGTTGAGAGGGTCACCGCAAAAACTAGAAGCACTTCGTGTGCAAACTGGACAATCTCTTTCGAAGTATCAGGGTTTCAGACGAAAACTCATCTGTTACACCGCAATTCAAAATTTTAATAACTTATGACAACTCCGCATGTTTTTTCCATCCAGCATGCAACAATCAAAGCCACGTCATCAACTTTCAATCCTTTCTGACATAATTTGCTATTTTTAATGCATTTACTCATTTCTTTTGACCTAAATGGCCCTGAAATTGAAAAGCTCTATAAATGAACTCTTAAAAGGTTGAAACTTGGCATGGTATCATCATTTCACCCGCATAGCATGTGCAAAAAAGTAGAGAGGGTCATGGCAAAAACTGGATGCACCTCGTGCACAAACTGGACAATCTCTTTCGAAGTATCAGGGTTTCGGACGAAAACTCATCTGTTACACCGGCAATTCAAAATTTTAATAACTTATTACAACTCCAGACTTTTTTGCATCCAGCATGCAAAATTCAAAGCCACGTCATCAACTTTCAACCCTTTCTGACATAATTTGCTATTTTTCATGCATTTACTGATTAGTTTTGAGCTAAATGGCCCTAAAATTGAAAAGCTCTAGAAATGAACTCTGAAAAGGTTGAAACTTGGCATGGTATCATCATTTCACCCGCATAGCATGTGCAAAAAAGTAGAGAGGGTCATGGCAAAAACTGGATGCACGTCGTGTACAAACTAGACAATCTTTTTCGAAGTATCAGGTTCGGACGAAAACTCATTAGTTACACGGCAATTCAAAATTTTAATAACTTATTACAACTCTGGACGTCTTTTGCATTCAGCATGCACCATTCAAAGCCATGTCATCAACTTTCAACCCTTTCTGACATAATTTGCTATTTTTAATGCATTTACTTATTTGTTTTGAGCTAAATGGCCCTGAAATTGAAAAGCTCTACAAATCAACTCTGAAAAGGTTGAAACTTGCATGGTGTCATCATTTGACCCGCATAGCATGTGCAAAACAGTAGAGAGGGTCACGGCTAAAACTGGAGGCACTTCGTGTACAAACTGGACAATCTCTTTCGAAGTATCAGGGTTTCGGACGAAAACTCATTAGTTACACCGGCAATTCAAAATTTTAATAATTTATTACAACTCTGGACGTCTTTTGCATTCAGCATGCACCATTCAAAGCCACGTCTTCAACTTTCAACCCTTTGTGACATAATTTGCTATTTTTAATGCATTTACTGATTTGTTTTGAGCTAAATGGCCCTGAAATTGAAAAGCTCTACAAATGAACTCTGAAAAGGTTGAAACTTGGCATTGTATCATCATTTCACCTGCATAGCATGTGCAAAAAAGTAGGGAGGGTCACGGCAAAAACTGGATGCACTTCGTGTACAAACTGGACAATCTGTTTCGAAGTATCAGGGTTTCGGACGAATACTCATCTGTTACACCGGCAATTCAAAATTTAATAACTTATTACAACTCTGGACGTCTTTTGCATTCAGCATGCACCATTCAAAGCCACGTCATCAATGTTCAACCCTTTGTGACATAATTTGCTATTTTTAATGCATTTACTGACTTGTTTTGAGCTAAATAGCCCTGCAATTGAAAAGCTCTACAAATGAACTCCGAAAAGGTTGAAACTTGGCATGGTATCATCATTTCACCCGCATAGCATGTGCAAAAAAGTAGAGAGGGTCACGGCAAAAACTGAGGCTCTTCGTGTACAAACTGGACAATCTCTTTAGATGTATCAGGGTTTCGGATGAAAAGTCATCTCTTACATCGGCAATTCAAATTTTAATAACTTATTACAACTCTGGACGTCTTTTGCATTCAGCATGCACCATTCAAAGCCACGTCATCAACTTTCAACCCTTTGTGACATAATTTGCTATTTTTAATGCATTGCTGATTTGTTTTGAGCTAAATGGCCCTGCAATTGAAAAGCTCTACAATGAACTCTGAAAAGGTTGAAACTTGGCATGGTATCATCATTTCACCCGCATAGCATGTGCAAAAAAGTAGAGAGGGTCACGGCAAAAACTGGATGCACTTCGTGTATAAACTGGACAATCTGTTTCGAAGTATCAGGGTTTCGGACGAAAACTCATCTGTTACATCGGCAATTCTAAATTTTAATAACTTATTACAACTCTCGACTTTTTTGCATTCAGCATGCACCATTCAAAGCCACGTAATCAACTTTCAACCCTTTGTGACATAATTGCTATTTTTATTGCATTTACTCATTTGTTTGGAGCTAAATGGCCCTGCAATTGAAAAGCTCTACAAATGAACCCTCAAAAGGTTTAAAATTGGCATGGAATCATCATTTCACCCGCATAGCATCTGCAAAAAAGTCGAGAGGGTCACCGCAAAAACTAGAAGCACTTCGTGTGCAAACTGGACAATCTCTTTCGAAGTATCAGGGTTTCAGACGAAAACTCATCTGTTACACCGGCAATTCAAAATTTTAATAACTTATGACAACTCCGGATGTTTTTTGCATCCAGCATGCAACAATCAAAGCCACGTCATCAACTTTCAATCTTTCTGACATAATTTGCTATTTTTAATGCATTTACTGATTTGTTTTGACCTAAATGGCCCTGAAATTGAAAAGCTCTATAAATGAACTCTGAAAAGGTTGAAACTTGGCATGGTATCATCATTTCACCCGCATAGCATGTGCAAAAAAGTAGAGAGGGTCATGGCAAAAACTGGATGCACCTCGTGCACAAACTGGACAATCTCTTTCGAAGTATCAGGGTTTCGGACGAAAACTCATCTGGTACACCGGCAATTCAAAATTTTAATAACTTATTACAACTCCGGATGTTTTTTGCATCCAGCATGCAACATTCAAAGCCACGTCATCAACTTTCAACCCTTTCTGACATAATTTGCTATTTTTAATGCATTTCATGATATGTTTTGAGCTAAATGGCCCTATAATTGAAAAGCTCTATAAATGAACTCTTAAAAGGTTGAAACTTGGCATGGTATCATCATTTCACCCGCATAGCATGTGCAAAAAAGTAGAGAGGTCATGGCAAAAACTGGATGCTCGTCGTGTACAAGATAGACAATCTTTTTCGAAGTATCAGGGTTTCGGACGAAAACTCAATAGTTACACCGGCAATTCAAAATTTTAATAACTTATTACAACTCTGGACGTCTTTTGCATTCAGCATGCACCATTCAAAGCCAAGTCATCAACTTTCAACCCTTTCTGACATAATTTGCTATTTTTAATGCATTTACTGATTTGTTTTGAGCTAAATGGCCCTGAAATTGAAAAGCTCTACAAATCAACTCTGAAAAGGTTGAAACTTGGCATGGTGTCATCATTTGACCCGCATAGCATGTGCAAAACAGTAGAGAGGGTCACGGCTAAAACTGGAGGCACTTCGTGTACAAACTGGACAATCTCTTTCGAAGTATCAGGGTTTCGGACGAAAACTCATTTAGGGGGGTACTACCGGCAATTCAAATTTAATAATTTATTACAACTCTGGACGTCTTTTGCATTCAGCATGCACCATTCAAAGCCACGTCTTCAACTTTCAAACCTTTGTGACATAATTTGCTATTTTAATGCATTTACTGATTTGTTTTGAGCTAACTGGCCCTGAAATTGAAAAGCTCTACAAATGAACTCTCAAAAGGTTGAAACTTGGCATTGTATCATCATTTCACCTGCATAGCATGTGCAAAAAAGTAGGGAGGGTCACGGCAAAAACTGGATGCACTTCGTGTACAAACTGGACAATCTGTTTCGAAGTATCAGGGTTTCGGACGAAAACTCATCTGTTACACCGGCAATTCAAAATTTTAATAACTTATTACAACTCTGGACGTCTTT
>NW_027332767.1:0-32562 GCF_002575655.3 Aegilops tauschii subsp. strangulata
TTTGAACTTTTTCAGAGTTCATCTGAAGTGCTTTTCAGTTTCAGGGTCATTTAGCTCAAAAAATTCAGTAAATGCATGAAAAATAACAAATGAAGTCGGAATGGGTTGAAAATTGATGATGTGGCTTTGAATGGTGCATTTTGAACACACAAAAAGTCTGGAGTTCAAATAAGTACAAAAAAATGAAATGCCTTTGTAACAGATGAGTTTCCGTCCGAAACGCTGACAGTTCGAAAGAGATTGTCCGTTTTGTACACGACGTGCATCCAGTTTTTTCCGTAACCCTCTCAAATTTTTAGCACATGCTATGTGGGTGAAATGATGATACCATGCCAACTTTCAACCTTTTCAGAGTTCATCTGAAGTGCTTTTCAGTTTCAGGGTCATTTAGCTCAAAAAATTCAGTAAATGCGTGATAAATAACAAATGAAGTCAGAAAGGGTTGAAAATTGATGATGTGGCTTTGAATGGTGCATTTTGTTCACACAAAAAGTCTGGAGTTCAAATAAGTTCAAAAAATGAAATGCCTTTGTAACAGATGAGTTTCCGTCCGAAACCCTGATAGTTCGAAAGACATTGTCCGTTTTGTACACGAAGTGCATCCAGTTTTTTCCGTAACCCTCTCAACTTTTTAGCACATGCTATGTGGGTGAAATGATGATACCATGCCAACTTTCAACCTTTTCAGAGTTCATCTGAAGTGCTTTTCAGTTTCAGGGTCATTTAGCTCAAAAAATTCAGCAAATGCATGAAAAATAACAAATGAAGTCAGAAAGGTTTGAAAGCTGATGATGTGGCTTTGAATGGTGCATTTTGAACACACAAAATGTCTGGAGGTCAAATAAGTTCAAAAAATGAAATGCCTTTGTAACAGATGAATTTCCGTCCGAAACTCTCATAGTTCGAAAGAGATTGTCCGTTTTGTACACGAAGTGCATCCAGTATTTTCCGTAACCCTCTCAACTTTTTAGCACATGCTATGTGGGTGAAATGATGATACCATGCCAACTATCAACCTTTTCAGAGTTCATCTGAAGTGCTTTTCAGTTTCAGGGTCATTTAGCTCAAAAAATTCAGAAAATGCATGAAAAATAACAAATGAAGTCAGAAAGGGTTGAAAATTGATAATGTGGCTTTGAATGGTGCATTTTGAACAAACAAAAAGTCTGGAGTTCAAATAAGTTCAAAAACATGAAATGCCTTTGTAACAGATGAGTTTCCGTCCGAAACCCAGATAGTTCGAAAGAGATTGTCCGTTTTGTACGCGAAGTGCATCCTGTTTTTTCCGTAACCTTCTCAACTCTTTAGCACATACTATGTGGGTGAAATGATGATACCATGCCAACTTTCAACCTTTTCAGAGTTCATCTGAAGTGCTTTTCAGTTTCAGGGTCATTTAGCTCAAAAAATTCAGTAAATGTATGAAAAATAACAAATGTAGTCAGAAAGGGTTGAAAATTGATGATGTGGCTTTGAATGGTGCATTTTGAACACACTAAAATCTGGAGTTCAAATAAGTTCAAAAAATGAAATGCCTTTGTAACAGATGAGTTTCCGTCCGAAACCCTGATAGTTCGAAAGAGATTGTCCGTTTTGTACACGAAGTGCATCCAGTTTTTTCTGTAACCCTCTCAACTTTTTAGCACATGCTATGTGGGTGAAATGATGATACCATGCCAACTTTCAACCTTTTCAGAGTTCATCTGAAGTGCTTTTCAGTTTCAGGGTCATTTAGCTCAAAAAATTCAGTAAATGCATGAAGATAACAAATGAAGTCGGAAAGGGTTGAAAATTGATGATGTGGCTTTGAATGGTGCATTTTGAACACACAAAAAGTCTGGAGTTCAAATAAGTTCAAAAAAATGAAATGCCTTTGTAACAGATGAGTTTCCGTCCGAAACCCTGATAGTTCGAAAGAGATTGTCCGTTTTGTACACGAAGTGCATCCAGTTTTTTCCGTAACCCTCTCAACTTTTTAGCACATGATATGTGGGTGAAATGATGATACAATGCCAACTTTCAACCTTTTCAGAGTTCATCTGAAGTGCTTTTCAGTTTCAGGGTCATTTAGCTCAAAAAATTCAGTAAATGCATGAAAAATAACAAATGAAGTCAGAAAGGGTTGAAAATTGATGATGTGGCTTTGAATGGTGCATTTTGAACACACAAAAATTCTGCAGTTCAAATAAGTTCAGAAAAATGAAATGCCTTTGTAACAGATGAGTTTCCGTCCGAAACCCTGATAGTTCGAAAGAGATTGTCCGTTTTGTACACGAAGTGCATCCAGTTTTTTCCGTAACCCTCTCAACTTTTTAGCACATGATATGTGGGTGAAATGATGGTACCATGCCAACTTTCAACCTGTTCAGAGTTCATCTGAAGTGCTTTTCAGTTTCAGGGTCATTTAGCTCAAAAAATTCAGTAAATGCATGAAAAATAACAAATGAAGTCCGAAAGGGTTGAAAATTGATGATGTGGCTTTGAATGGTGCATTTTGAACACACAAAAATTCTGCAGTTCAAATAAGTTCAAAAAAATGAAATACCTTTGTAGAAGATGAGTTTCCGTCCGAAACCCTGATAGTTCGAAAGAGATTGTCCGTTTTGTGCACGAAGTGCATCCAGTTTTTTCCGTAACCCTCTCAACTTTTGAGCACATGCTATGTGGGTGAAATGATGATACCATGCCCACTTTCAACCTGTTCAGAGTTCATCTGAAGTGCTTTTCAGTTTCAGGGTCATTTAGCTCAAAAAATTCAGTAAATGCATGAAAAATAACAAATGAAGTCCGAAAGGGTTGAAAATTGATGATGTGGCTTTGAATGGTGCATTTTGAACACACAAAAATTCTGCAGTTCAAATAAGTTCAAAAAAATGAAATGCCTTTGTAACAGATGAGTTTCCGTCCGAAACCCTGATAGTTCGAAAGACATTGTCCGTTTTGTACACGAAGTGCATCCAGTTTTTTCCGTAACCCTCTCAACTTTTTAGCACATGCTATGTGGGTGAAATGATGATACCATGCCAACTTTCAACCTTTTCAGAGTTCATCTGAAGTGCTTTTCAGTTTCAGGGTCATTTAGCTCAAAAAATTCAGCAAATGCATGAAAAATAACAAATGAAGTCCGAAAGGGTTGAAAATTGATGATGTGGCTTTGAATGGTGCATTTTGAACACACAAAATGTCTGGAGGTCAAATAATTTCAAAAAATGAAATGCCTTTGTAACAGATGAGTTTCCGTCCGAAACCCTGATAGTTCGAAAGAGATTGTCCGTTTTGTACACGAAGTGCATCCAGTATTTTCCATAACCCTCTCAACTTTTTAGCACATGCTATGTGGGTGAAATGATGATACCATGCCAACTATCAACCTTTTCAGAGTTCATCTGAAGTGCTTTTCAGTTTCAGGGTCATTTAGCTCAAAAAATTCAGTAAATGCATGAAAAATAACAAATGAAGTCAGAAAGGGTTGAAAATTGATGATGTGGCTTTGAATGGTGCATTTTGAACACACAAAAAGTCTGGAGTTCAAATAAGTTCAAAAAAATGAAATGCCTTTGTAACAGATGAGTTTCCGTCCGAAACCCTGATAGTTCGAAAGAGATTGTCCGTTTTGTACACGAAGTGCATCCAGTTTTTTCCGTAACCCTCTCAACTTTTTAGCACATGCTATGTGGGTGAAATGATGATACCATGCCAACTTTCAACCTTTTCAGAGTTCATCTGAAGTGCTTTTCAGTTTCAGGGTCATTTAGCTCAAAAAATTCAGTAAATGCATGAAAAATAACAAATGAAGTCCGAAAGGGTTGAAAATTGATGATGTGGCTTTGAATGGTGCATTTTGAACACACAAAAAGTCTGGAGTTCAAATAAGTTCAAAAAAATGAAATGCCTTTGTAACAGATGAGTTTCCGTCCGAAACCCAGATAGTTCGAAAGAGATTGTCCGTTTTGTACGCGAAGTGCATCCAGTTTTTTCCGTAACCCTCTCAACTTTTTAGCACATGATATGTGGGTGAAATGATGATACCATGCCAACTTTCAACCTTTTCAGAGTTCATCTGAAGTGCTTTTCAGTTTCAGGGTCATTTAGCTCAAAAAATTCAGTAAATGCATGAAGATAACAAATGAAGTCAGAAAGGGTTGAAAATTGATGATGTGGCTTTGAATGGTGCATTTTGAACACACAAAAAGTCTGGAGTTCAAATAAGTTCAGAAAAATGAAATGCCTTCGTAACAGATGAGTTTCCGTCCGAAACCCTGATAGTTCGAAAGAGATTGTCCGTTTTGTACACGAAGTGCATCCAGTTTTTTCCGTAACCCTCTCAACTTTTTAGCACATGATATGTGGGTGAAATGATGATACCATGCCAACTTTCAACCTTTTCAGAGTTCATCTGAAGTGCTTTTCAGTTTCAGGGTCATTTAGCTCAAAAAATTCAGTAAATGCATGAAAAATAACAAATGAAGTCAGAAAGGGTTGAAAATTGATGATGTGGCTTTGAATGGTGCATTTTGAACACACAAAATTCTGCAGTTCAAATAAGTTCAGAAAAATGAAATGCCTTTGTAACAGATGAGTTTCCGTCCGAAACCCTGATAGTTCGAAAGAGATTGTCCGTTTTGTACACGAAGTGCATCCAGTTTTTTCCGTAACCCTCTCAACTTTTTAGCACATGATATGTGGGTGAAATGATGATACCATGCCAACTTTCAACCTGTTCAGAGTTCATCTGAAGTGCTTTTCAGTTTCAGGGTCATTTAGCTCAAAAAATTCAGTAAATGCATGAAAAATAACAAATGAAGTCCGAAAGGGTTGAAAATTGATGATGTGGCTTTGAATGGTGCATTTTGAACACACAAAAATTCTGCAGTTCAAATAAGTTCAAAAAAATGAAATACCTTTGTAGAAGATGAGTTTCCGTCCGAAACCCTGATAGTTCGAAAGAGATTGTCCGTTTTGTGCACGAAGTGCATCCAGTTTTTTTCGTAACCCTCTCAACTTTTTAGCACATGCTATGTGGGTGAAATGATGATACCATGCCCACTTTCAACCTGTTCAGAGTTCATCTGAAGTGCTTTTCAGTTTCAGGGTCATTTAGCTCAAAAAATTCAGTAAATGTGAAAAATAGCAAATGAAGTCCGAAAGGGTTGAAAATTGATGATGTGGCTTTGAATGGTGCATTTTGAACACACAAAAATTCTGCACTTCAAATAAGTTCAAAAAAATGAAATGCCTTTGTAACAGATGAGTTTCCGTCCGAAACCCTGATAGTTCGAAAGAGATTGTCCGTTTTGTGCACGAAGTGCATCCAGTTTTTTTCGTAACCCTCTCAACTTTTTAGCACATGCTATGTGGGTGAAATGATGATACCATGCCAACTTTCAACCTGTTCAGAGTTCATCTGAAGTGCTTTTCAGTTTCAGGGTCATTTAGCTCAAAAAATTTAGTAAATGCATGAAAAATAACAAATGAAGTCCGAAAGGGTTGAAAATTGATGATGTGGCTTTGAATGGTGCATTTCGGACACACAAAAATTCTGCAGTTCAAATAAGTTCAAAAAAATGAAATACCTTTGTAGAAGATAAGTTTCCGTCCGAAACCCTGATAGTTCGAAAGAGATTGTCCGTTTTGTGCACGAAGTGCATCCAGTTTTTCCCGTAACCCTCTCAACTTTTTAGCACATGCTATGTGGGTGAAATGATGATACCATGCCCACTTTCAACCTGTTCAGAGTTCATCTGAAGTGCTTTTCAGTTTTAGGGTCATTTAGCTCAAAAAATTCAGTAAATGCATGAAAAATAACAAATGAAGTCCGAAAGGGTTGAAAATTGATGATGTGGCTTTGAGTGGTGCATTTTGAACACACAAAAATTCTGCAGTTCAAATAAGTTCAAAAAAATGAAATACCTTTGTAGAAGATGAGTTTCCGTCCGAAACCCTGATAGTTCGAAAGAGATTGTCCGTTTTGTGCACGAAGTGCATCCAGTTTTTTCCGTAACCCTCTCAACTTTTTAGCACATGCTATGTGGGTGAAATGATGATACCATGCCCACTTTCAACCTGTTCAGAGTTCATCTGAAGTGCTTTTCAGTTTCAGGGTCATTTAGCTCAAAAAATTCCGTAAATGCATGAAAAATAACAAATGAAGTCAGAAAGGGTTGAAAATTGATGATGTGGCTTTGAATGGTGCATTTTGATCACACAAAAAGTCTGGAGTTCAAATAAGTTCAAAAAATGAAATGCCTTTGTAACAGATGAGTTTCCGTCCGAAACCCTGATAGTTCGAAAGACATTGTCCGTTTTGTACACAAAGTGCATCCAGTTTTTTCCGTAACCCTCTCAACTTTTTAGCACATGCTATGTGGGTGAAATGAAGATACCATGCCAACTTTCAACCTTTTCAGAGTTCATCTGAAGTGCTTTTCAGTTTCAGGGTCATTTAGCTCAAAAAATTCAGCAAATGCATGAAAAATAACAAATGAAGTCAGAAAGGTTTGAAAGTTGATGATGTGGCTTTGAATGGTGCATTTTGAACACACAAAAAGTCTGGAGGTCAAATAAGTTCAAAAAATGAAATGCCTTTGTAACAGATGAGTTTCCGTCCGAAACTCTCATAGTTCGAAAGAGATTGTCCGTTTTGTACACGAAGTGCATCCAGTATTTTCCGTAACCCTCTCAACTTTTTAGCACATGCTATGTGGGTGAAATGATGATACCATGCCAACTTTCAACCTTTTCAGAGTTCATCTGAAGTGCTTTTCAGTTTCAGGGTCATTTAGCTCAAAAAATTCAGAAAATGCATGAAAAATAACAAATGAAGTCAGAAAGGGTTGAAAATTTATAATGTGGTTTTGAATGGTGCATTTTGAACAAACAAAAAGTCTGGAGTTCAAATAAGTTCAAAAAAATGAAATGCCTTTCTAACAGATGAGTTTCCGTCCGAAACCCAGATAGTTCGAAAGAGATTGTCCGTTTTGTACGCGAAGTGCATCCAGTTTTTTCCGTAACCCTCTCAACTCTTTAGCACATACTATGTGGGTGAAATGATGATACCATGCCAACTTTCAACCTTTTCAGAGTTCATCTGAAGTGCTTTTCAGTTTCAGGGTCATTTAGCTCAAAAAATTCAGTAAATGCATGAAAAATAACAAATGTAGTCAGAAAGGGTTGAAAATTGATGATGTGGCTTTGAATGGTGCATTTTGAACACACTAAAAGTCTGGAGTTCAAATAAGTTCAAAAAATGAAATGCCTTTGTAACAGATGAGTTTCCGTCCGAAACCCTGATAGTTCGAAAGAGATTGTCCGTTTTGTACACGAAGTGCATCCAGTTTTTTCCGTAACCCTCTCAACTTTTTAGCACATGCTATGTGGGTGAAATGATGATACCATGCCAACTTTCAACCTTTTCAGAGTTCATCTGAAGTGCTTTTCAGTTTCAGGGTCATTTAGCTCAAAAAATTCAGAAAATGCATGAAAAATAACAAATGAAGTCAGAAAGGGTTGAAAATTGATAATGTGGCTTGGAATGGTGCATTTTGAACAAAAAAAAAGTATGGAGTTCAAATAAGTTCAAAAAAATGAAATGCCTTTGTAACAGATGAGTTTCCGTCCGAAACCCAGATAGTTCGAAAGAGATTGTCCGTTTTGTACGCGAAGTGCATCCAGTTTTTTCCGTAACCCTCTCAACTCTTTAGCACATACTATGTGGGTGAAATGATGATACCATGCCAACTTTCAACCTTTTCAGAGTTCATCTGAAGTGCTTTTCAGTTTCAGGGTCATTTAGCTCAAAAAATTCAGTAAATGCATGAAAAATAACAAATGTAGTCAGAAAGGGTTGAAAATTGATGATGTGGCTTTGAATGGTGCATTTTGAACACACTAAAAGTCTGGAGTTCAAATAAGTTCAAAAAATGAAATGCCTTTGTAACAGATGAGTTTCCGTCCGAAACCCTGATAGTTCGAAAGAGATTGTCCGTTTTGTACACGAAGTGCATCCAGTTTTTTCCGTAACCCTCTCAACTTTTTAGCACATGCTATGTGGGTGAAATGATGATACCATGCCAACTTTCAACCTTTTCAGAGTTCATCTGAAGTGCTTTTCAGTTTCAGGGTCATTTAGCTCAAAAAATTCAGAAAATGCATGAAAAATAAAAATGAAGTCAGAAAGGGTTGAAAATTGATAATGTGGCTTTGAATGGTGCATTTTGAACAAACAAAAAGTCTGGAGTTCAAATAAGTTCAAAAAAATGAAATGCCTTTCTAACAGATGAGTTTCCGTCCGAAACCCAGATAGTTCGAAAGAGATTGTCCGTTTTGTACGCGAAGTGCATCCAGTTTTTTCCGTAACCCTCTCAACTCTTTAGCACATACTATGTAGGTGAAATGATGATACCATGCCAACTTTCAACCTTTTCAGAGTTCATCTGAAGTGCTTTTCAGTTTCAGGGTCATTTAGCTCAAAAAATTCAGTAAATGCATGAAAAATAACAAATGTAGTCAGAAAGGGTTGAAAATTGATGATGTGGCTTTGAATGGTGCATTTTGAACACACTAAAAGTCTGGAGTTCAAATAAGTTCAAAAAATGAAATGCCTTTGTAACAGATGAGTTTCCGTCCGAAACCCTGATAGTTCGAAAGAGATTGTCCGTTTTGTACACGAAGTGCATCCAGTTTTTCCGTAACCCTCTCAACTTTTTAGCACATGCTATGTGGGTGAAATGATGATACCATGCCAACTTTCAACCTTTTCAGAGTTCATCTGAAGTGCTTTTCAGTTTCAGGGTCATTTAGCTCAAAAAATTCAGAAAATGCATGAGAAATAACAAATGAAGTCAGAAAGGGCTGAAAATTGATAATGTGGCTTGGAATGGTGCATTTTGAACAAACAAAAAGTCTGGAGTTCAAATAAGTTCAAAAAAATGAAATGCCTTTGTAACAGATGAGTTTCCGTCCGAAACCCAGATAGTTCGAAAGAAATTGTCCGTTTTGTACGCGAAGTGCATCCAGTTTTTTCCGTAACCCTCTCAACTCTTTAGCACATACTATGTGGGTGAAATGATGATACCATGCCAACTTTCAACCTTTTCAGAGTTCATCTGAAGTGCTTTTCAGTTTCAGGGTCATTTAGCTCAAAAAATTCAGTAAATGCATGAAAAATAACAAATGTAGTCAGAAAGGGTTGAAAATTGATGATGTGGCTTTGAATGGTGCATTTTGAACACACTAAAAGTCCGGAGTTCAAATAAGTTCAAAAAATGAAATGCCTTTGTAACAGATGAGTTTCCGTCCGAAACCCTGATAGTTCGAAAGAGATTGTCCGTTTTGTACACGAAGTGCATCCAGTTTTTTCCGTAACCCTCTCAACTTTTTAGCACATGCTATGTGGGTGAAATGATGATACCATGCCAACTTTCAACCTTTTCAGAGTTCATCTGAAGTGCTTTTCAGTTTCAGGGTCATTTAGCTCAAAAAATTCAGTAAATGCATGAAGATAACAAATGAAGTCGGAAAGGGTTGAAAATTGATGATGTGGCTTTGAATGGTGCATTTTGAACACACAAAAAGTCTGGAGTTCAAATAAGTTCAAAAAAATTAAATGCCTTTGTAACAGATGAGTTTCCGTCCGAAACCCTGATAGTTCGAAAGAGATTGTCCGTTTTGTACACGAAGTGCATCCAGTTTTTTCCGTAACCCTCTCAACTTTTTAGCACATGATATGTGGGTGAAATGATGATACCATGCCAACTTTCAACCTTTTCAGAGTTCATCTGAAGTGCTTTTCAGTTTCAGGGTCATTTAGCTCAAAAAATTCAGTAAATGCATGAAAAATAACAAATGAAGTCAGAAAGGGTTGAACATTGATGATGTGGCTTTGAATGGTGCATTTTGAACACACAAAAATTCTGCAGTTCAAATAAGTTCAAAAAAATGTAATGCCTTTGTAACAGATGAGTTTTCGTCCGAAACCCTGATAGTTCGAAAGAGATTGTCCGTTTTGTACACGAAGTGCATCTAGTTTTTTCCGTAACCCTCTCAACTTTTTAGCACATGATATGTGGGTGAAATGATGATACCATGCCAACTTTCAACCTGTTCAGAGTTCATCTGAAGTGCTTTTCAGTTTCAGGGTCATTTAGCTCAAAAAATTCAGTAAATGCATGAAAAATAACAAATGAAGTCCGAAAGGGTTAAAAATTGATGATGTGGCTTTGAATGGTGCATTTTGAACACACAAAAATTCTGCAGTTCAAATAAGTTCAAAAAAATGAAATACCTTTCTAGAAGATGAGTTTCCGTCCGAAACCCTGATAGTTCGAAAGAGATTGTCCGTTTTGTGCACGAAGTGCATCCAGTTTTTTCCGTAACCCTCTCAACTTTTTAGCACATGCTATGTGGGTGAAATGATGATACCATGCAAAATTTCAACCTTTTCAGAGTTCATCTGAAGTGCTTTTCAGTTTCAGGGTCATTTAGCTCAAAAAATTCAGTAAATGCATGAAGATAACAAATGAAGTCGGAAAGGGTTGAAAATTGATGATGTGGCTTTGAATGGTGCATTTTGAACACACAAAAAGTCTGGAGGTCAAATAAGTTCAAAAAAATTAAATGCCTTTGTAACAGATGAGTTTCCGTCCGAAACCCTGATAGTTCGAAAGAGATTGTCCGTTTTGTACACGAAGTGCATCCAGTTTTTTCCGTAACCCTCTCAACTTTTTAGCACATGATATGAGGGTGAAATGATGATACCATGCCAACTTTCAACCTTTTCAGAGTTCATCTGAAGTGCTTTTCAGTTTCAGGGTCATTTAGCTCAAAAAATTCAGTAAATGCATGAATAATAACAAATGTAGTCAGAAAGGGTTGAAAATTGATGATGTGGCTTTGAATGGTGCATTTTGAACACACTAAAAGTCTGGAGTTCAAATAAGTTCAAAAAATGAAATGCCTTTGTAACAGATGAGTTTCCGTCCGAAACCCTGATAGTTTGAAAGAGATTGTCCGTTTTGTACACGAAGTGCATCCAGTTTTTTCCGTAACCCTCTCAACTTTTTAGCACATGCTATGTGGGTGAAATGATGATACCATGCCAACTTTCAACCTGTTCAGAGTTCATCTGAAGTGCTTTTCAGTTTCAGGGTCATTTAGCTCAAAAAATTCAGTAAATGCATGAAGATAACAAATGAAGTCGGAAAGGGTTGAAAATTGATGATGTGGCTTTGAATGGTGCGTTTTGAACACACAAAAATTCTGCAGTTCAAATAAGTTCAAAAAAATGAAATACCTTTGTAACAGATGAGTTTCCGTCCGAAACCCTGATAGTTCGAAAGAGATTGTCCGTTTTGTACACGAAGTGCATCCAGTTTTTTCCGTAACCCTCTCAACTTTTTAGCACATGATATGTGGGTGAAATGATGATACCATTCCCACTTTCAACCTTTTCAGAGTTCATCTGAAGTGCTTTTCAGTTTCAGGGTCATTTAGCTCAAAAAATTCAGTAAATGCATGAAAAATAACAAATGAAGTCAGAAAGGGTTGAAAATTGATGATGTGGCTTTGAATGGTGCATTTTGATCACACAAAAAGTCTAGAGTTCAAATAAGTTCAAAAAATGAAATGCCTTTGTAACAGATGAGTTTCCGTCCGAAACCCTGATAGTTCGAAAGAGATTGTCCGTTTTGTACACGAAGTGCATCCAGTTTTTTCCGTAACCCTCTCAACTTTTTAGCACATGCTATGTGGGTGAAATGATGATACCATGCCAACTTTCAACCTTTTCAGAGTTCATCTGAAGTGCTTTTCAGTTTCAGGGTCATTTAGCTCAAAAAATTCAGTAAATGCATGAAGATAACAAATAAAGTCGGAAAGGGTTGAAAATTGATGATGTGGCTTTGAATGGTGCATTTTGAACACACAAAAAGTCTGGAGTTCAAATAAGTTCAAAAAAATTAAATGCCTTTGTAACAGATGAGTTTCCGTCCGAAAAACTGATAGTTCGAAAGAGATTGTCCGTTTTGTACACGAAGTGCATCCAGTTTTTTCCGTAACCCTCTCAACTTTTTAGCACATGATATGTGGGTGAAATGATGATACCATGCCAACTTTCAACCTTTTCAGAGTTCATCTGAAGTGCTTTTCAGTTTCAGGGTCATTTAGCTCAAAAAATTCAGTAAATGCATGAAAAATAACAAATGAAGTCAGAAAGGGTTGAACATTGATGATGTGGCTTTGAATGGTGCATTTTGAACACACAAAAATTCTGCAGTTCAAATAAGTTCAAAAAAATGTAATGCCTTTGTAACAGATGAGTTTTCGTCCGAAACCCTGATAGTTCGAAAGAGATTGTCCGTTTTGTACACGAAGTGCATCTAGTTTTTTCCGTAACCCTCTCAACTTTTTAGCACATGATATGTGGGTGAAATGATGATACCATGCCAACTTTCAACCTGTTCAGAGTTCATCTGAAGTGCTTTTCAGTTTCAGGGTCATTTAGCTCAAAAAATTCAGTAAATGCATGAAAAATAACAAATGAAGTCCGAAAGGGTTAAAAATTGATGATGTGGCTTTGAATGGTGCATTTTGAACACACAAAAATTCTGCAGTTCAAATAAGTTCAAAAAAATGAAATACCTTTCTAGAAGATGAGTTTCCGTCCGAAACCCTGATAGTTCGAAAGAGATTGTCCGTTTTGTGCACGAAGTGCATCCAGTTTTTTCCGTAACCCTCTCAACTTTTTAGCACATGCTATGTGGGTGAAATGATGATACCATGCCAACTTTCAACCTTTTCAGAGTTCATCTGAAGTGCTTTTCAGTTTCAGGGTCATTTAGCTCAAAAAATTCAGTAAATGCATGAAGATAACAAATGAAGTCGGAAAGGGTTGAAAATTGATGATGTGGCTTTGAATGGTGCATTTTGAACACACAAAAAGTCTGGAGGTCAAATAAGTTCAAAAAAATTAAATGCCTTTGTAACAGATGAGTTTCCGTCCGAAACCCTGATAGTTCGAAAGAGATTGTCCGTTTTGTACACGAAGTGCATCCAGTTTTTTCCGTAACCCTCTCAACTTTTTAGCACATGATATGTGGGTGAAATGATGATACCATGCCAACTTTCAACCTTTTCAGAGTTCATCTGAAGTGCTTTTCAGTTTCAGGGTCATTTAGCTCAAAAAATTCAGTAAATGCATGAATAATAACAAATGTAGTCAGAAAGGGTTGAAAATTGATGATGTGGCTTTGAATGGTGCATTTTGAACACACTAAAAGTCTGGAGTTCAAATAAGTTCAAAAAATGAAATGCCTTTGTAACAGATGAGTTTCCGTCCGAAACCCTGATAGTTTGAAAGAGATTGTCCGTTTTGTACACGAAGTGCATCCAGCTTTTTCCGTAACCCTCTCAACTTTTTAGCACATGCTATGTGGGTGAAATGATGATACCATGCCAACTTTCAACCTGTTCAGAGTTCATCTGAAGTGCTTTTCAGTTTCAGGGTCATTTAGCTCAAAAAATTCAGTAAATGCATGAAGATAACAAATGAAGTCGGAAAGGGTTGAAAATTGATGATGTGGCTTTGAATGGTGCGTTTTGAACACACAAAAATTCTGCAGTTCAAATAAGTTCAAAAAAATGAAATACCTTTGTAACAGATGAGTTTCCGTCCGAAACCCTGATAGTTCGAAAGAGATTGTCCGTTTTGTACACGAAGTGCATCCAGTTTTTTCCGTAACCCTCTCAACTTTTTAGCACATGATATGTGGGTGAAATGATGATACCATTCCCACTTTCAACCTTTTCAGAGTTCATCTGAAGTGCTTTTCAGTTTCAGGGTCATTTAGCTCAAAAAATTCAGTAAATGCATGAAAAATAACAAATGAAGTCAGAAAGGGTTGAAAATTGATGATGTGGCTTTGAATGGTGCATTTTGATCACACAAAAAGTCTAGAGTTCAAATAAGTTCAAAAAATGAAATGCCTTTGTAACAGATGAGTTTCCGTCCGAAACCCTGATAGTTCGAAAGAGATTGTCCGTTTTGTACACGAAGTGCATCCAGTATTTTCCGTAACCCTCTCAACTTTTTAGCACATGCTATGTGGGTGAAATGATGATACCATGCCAACTTTCAACCTGTTCAGAGTTCATCTGAAGTGCTTTTCAGTTTCAGGGTCATTTAGCTTAAAAAATTCAGCAAATGCATGAAAAATAACAGATGAAGTCAGAAAGGTTTGAAAGTTGATGATGTGGCTTTGAATGGTGCATTTTGAACACACAAAAAGTCTGGAGGTCAAATAAGTTAAAAAATGAAATACCTTTGTAACAGATGAGTTTCCGTCCGAAACTCTCATAGTTCGAAAGAGATTGTCCGTTTTGTACACGAAGTGCATCCAGTATTTTCCGTAACCCTCTCAACTTTTTAGCAGATGATATGTGGGTGAAATGATGATACCATGCCAACTTTCAACCTTTTCAGAGTTCATCTGAAGTGCTTTTCAGTTTCAGGGTCATTTAGCTCAAAAAATTCAGTAAATGCATGAAAAATAACAAATGAAGTCAGAAAGGGTTGAAAATTGATGATGTGGCTTTGAATGGTGCATTTTGAACACAAAAAAATTCTGCAGTTCAAATAAGTTCAAAAAAATGAAATGCCTTTGTAACAGATGAGTTTCCGTCCGAAACCCTGATAGTTCGAAAGAGATTGTCCGTTTTGTACACGAAGTGCATCCAGTTTTTTCCGTAACCCTCTCAACTTTTTAGCACATGATATGTGGGTGAAATGATGATACCATGCCAACTTTCAACCTGTTCAGAGTTCATCTGAAGTGCTTTTCAGTTTCAGGGTCATTTAGCTCAAAAAATTCAGTAAATGCATGAAAAATAACAAATGAAGTCCGAAAGGGTTAAAAATTGATGATGTGGCTTTGAATGGTGCATTTTGAACACACAAAAATTCTGCAGTTCAAATAAGTTCAAAAAATGAAATACCTTTGTAGAAGATGAGTTTCCGTCCGAAACCCTGATAGTTCGAAAGAGATTGTCCGTTTTGTGCACGAAGTGCATCCAGTTTTTTCCGTAACCCTCTCAACTTTTTAGCACATGCTATGTGGGTGAAATGATGATACCATGCCCACTTTCAACCTGTTCAGAGTTCATCTGAAGTGCTTTTCAATTTCAGGGTCATTTAGCTCAAAAAATTCAGTAAATGCATGAAAAATAACAAATGAAGTCCGAAAGGGTTGAAAATTGATGATGTGGCTTTGAATGGTGCATTTTGAACACACAAAAATTCTGCAGTTCAAATAAGTTCAAAAAAATGAAATGCCTTTGTAACAGATGAGTTTCCGTCCGAAACCCTGATAGTTCGAAAGAGATTGTCCGTTTTGTACACGAAGTGCATCCAGTTTTTTCCGTAACCCTCTCAACTTTTTAGCAGATGATATGTGGGTGAAATGATGATACCATGCCAACTTTCAACCTTTTCAGAGTTCATCTGAAGTGCTTTTCAGTTTCAGGGTCATTTAGCTCAAAAAATTCAGTAAATGCATGAAAAATAACAAATGAAGTCAGAAAGGGTTGAAAATTGATGATGTGGCTTTGAATGGTGCATTTTGAACACACAAAAATTCTGCAGTTCAAATAAGTTCAAAAAAATGAAATGCCTTTGTAACAGATGAGTTTCCGTCCGAAACCCTGATAGTTCGAAAGAGATTGTCCGTTTTGTACACGAAGTGCATCCAGTTTTTTCCGTAACCCTCTCAACTTTTTAGCACATGATATGTGGGTGAAATGATGATACCATGCCAACTTTCAACCTGTTCAGAGTTCATCTGAAGTGCTATTCAGTTTCAGGGTCATTTAGCTCAAAAATTCAGTAAATGCATGAAAAATAACAAATGAAGTCCGAAAGGGTTAAAAATTGATGATGTGGCTTTGAATGGTGCATTTTGAACACACAAAAATTCTGCAGTTCAAATAAGTTCAAAAAAATGAAATACCTTTGTAGAAGATGAGTTTCCGTCCGAAACCCTGATAGTTCGAAAGAGATTGTCCGTTTTGTACACGAAGTGCATCCAGTTTTTTCCGTAACCCTCTCAACTTTTTAGCACATGCTATGTGGGTGAAATGATGATACCATGCCCACTTTCAACCTGTTCAGAGTTCATCTGAAGTGCTTTTCAATTTCAGGGTCATTTAGCTCAAAAAATTCAGTAAATGCATGAAAAATAACAAATGAAGTCCGAAAGGGTTGAAAATTGATGATGTGGCCTTGAATGGTGCATTTTGAACACACAAAAATTCTGCAGTTCAAATAAGTTCAAAAAAATGAAATGCCTTTGTAACAGATGAGTTTCCGTCCGAAACCCTAATAGTTCGAAAGAGATTGTCCGTTTTGTAAACGAAGTGCATCCAGTTTTTTCCGTAACCCTCTCAACTTTTTAGCACATGCTATGTGGGTGAAATGATGATACCATGCCCACTTTCAACCTTTTCAGAGTTCATCTGAAGTGCTTTTCAGTTTCAGGGTCATTTAGCTCAAAAAATTCAGTAAATGCATGAAAATAACAAATGAAGTCAGAAAGGGTTGAAAATTGATGATGTGGCTTTGAATGGTGCATTTTGAACACACAAAAATTCTGCAGTTCAAATAAGTTCAAAAAAATGAAATGCCTTTGTAACAGATGAGTTTCCGTCCGAAACCCTGATAGTTCGAAAGAGATTGTCCGTTTTGTACACGAAGTGCATCCAGTTTTTTCCGTAACCCTCTCAACTTTTTAGCAGATGATATGTGGGTGAAATGATGATACCATGCCAACTTTCAACCTTTTCAGAGTTCATCTGAAGTGCTTTTCAGTTTCAGGGTCATTTAGCTCAAAAAATTCAGTAAATGCATGAAAAATAACAAATGAAGTCAGAAAGGGTTGAAAATTGATGATGTGGCTTTGAATGGTGCATTTTGAACACACAAAAATTCTGCAGTTCAAATAAGTTCAAAAAAATGAAATGCCTTTGTAACAGATGAGTTTCCGTCCGAAACCCTGATAGTTCGAAAGAGATTGTCCGTTTTGTACACGAAGTGCATCCAGTTTTTTCCGTAACCCTCTCAACTTTGTAGCACATGATATGTGGGTGAAATGATGATACCATGCCAACTTTCAACCTGTTCAGAGTTCATCTGAAGTGCTTTTCAGTTTCAGGGTCATTTAGCTCAAAAAATTCAGTAAATGCATGAAAAATAACAAATGAAGTCCGAAAGGGTTAAAAATTGATGATGTGGCTTTGAATGGTGCATTTTGAACACACAAAAATTCTGCAGTTCAAATAAGTTCAAAAAAATGAAATACCTTTGTAGAAGATGAGTTTCCGTCCGAAACCCTGATAGTTCGAAAGAGATTCTCCGTTTTGTGCACGAAGTGCATCCAGTTTTTTCCGTAACCCTCTCAACTTTTTAGCACATGCTATGTAGGTGAAATGATGATACCATGCCCACTTTCAACCTGTTCAGAGTTCATCTGAAGTGCTTTTCAATTTCAGGGTCATTTAGCTCAAAAAATTCAGTAAATGCATGAAAAATAACAAATGAAGTCCGAAAGGGTTGAAAATTGATGATGTGGCTTTGAATGGTGCATTTTGAACACACAAAAATTCTGCAGTTCAAATAAGTTCAAAAAAATGAAATGCCTTTGTAACAGATGATTTCCGTCCGAAACCCTGATAGTTCAAAAGAGATTGTCCGTTTTGTACATGAAGTGCATACAGTTTTTTCCGTAACCCTCTCAACTTTTTAGCACATGCTATGTGGGTGAAATGATGATACCATGCCCACTTTCAACCTTTTCAGAGTTCATCTGAAGTGCTTTTCAGTTTCAGGGTCATTTAGCTCAAAAAATTCAGTAAATGCATGAAAATAACAAATGAAGTCAGAAAGGGTTGAAAATTGATGATGTGGATTTGAATGGTGCATTTTGAACACACAAAAAGTCTGGATTTCAAATAAGTTCAAAAAATGAAATGCGTTTGTAACAGATGAGTTTCCGTCCGAAACCCTGATAGTTCGAAAGAGATTGTCCGTTTTGTACACGAAGTGCATCCAGTTTTTTCCGTAACCCTCTGAACTTTTCAGCACATGCTATGTGGGTGAAATGATGATACCATTCCAACTTTCAACCTGTTCAGAGTTCATCTTAAGTGCTTTTCAGTTTCGGGGTCATTTAGCTCAAAAAATTCAGTAAATGCATGAAAAATAACAAATGAAGTCAGAAAGAGTTGAAAATTGATGATGTGGCTTTGAATGGTGCATTTTGAACACACAAAAATTCTGCAGTTCAAATAAGTTCAAAAAAATGAAATGCCTTTGTAACAGATGAGTTTCCGTCCGAAACCCTGATAGTTCGAAAGAGATTGTCCGTTTTGTACACGAAGTGCATCCAGTTTTTTCCGTAACCCTCTCAACTTTTTAGCAGATGATATGTGGGTGAAATGATGATACCATGCCAACTTTCAACCTTTTCAGAGTTCATCTGAAGTGCTTTTCAGTTTCAGGGTCATTTAGCTCAAAAAATTCAGTAAATGCATGAAAAATAACAAATGAAGTCAGAAAGGGTTGAAAATTGATGATGTGTCTTTGAATGGTGCATTTTGAACACACGAAAATTCTGCAGTTCAAATAAGTTCAAAAAAATGAAATGCCTTTGTAACAGATGAGTTTCCGTCCGAAACCCTGATAGTTCGAAAGAGATTGTCCGTTTTGTACACGAAGTGCATCCAGTTTTTTCCGTAACCCTCTCAACTTTTTAGCACATGATATGTGGGTGAAATGATGATACCATGCCAACTTTCAACCTGTTCAGAGTTCATCTGAAGTGCTTTTCAGTTTCAGGGTCATTTAGCTCAAAAAATTCAGTAAATGCATGAAAAATAACAAATGAAGTCCGAAAGGGTTAAAAATTGATGATGTGGCTTTGAATGGTGCATTTTGAACACACAAAAATTCTGCAGTTCAAATAAGTTTAAAAAAATGAAATACCTTTGTAGAAGATGAGTTTCCGTCCGAAACCCTGATAGTTCGAAAGAGATTGTCCGTTTTGTGCACGAAGTGCATCCAGTTTTTTCCGTAACCCTCTCAACTTTTTAGCACATGCTATGTGGGTGAAATGATGATACCATGCCCACTTTCAACCTGTTCAGAGTTCATCTGAAGTGCTTTTCAATTTCAGGGCCATTTAGCTCAAAAAATTCAGTAAATGCATGAAAAATAACAAATGAAGTCCGAAAGGGTTGAAAATTGATGATGTGGCTTTGAATGGTGCATTTTGAACACACAAAAATTCTGCAGTTCAAATAAGTTCAAAAAAATGAAATGCCTTTGTAACAGATGAGTTTCCGTCCGAAACCCTGATAGTTCGAAAGAGATTGTCCGTTTTGTACACGAAGTGCATCCAGTTTTTTCCGTAACCCTCTCAACTTTTTAGCACATGCTATGTGGGTGAAATGATGATACCATGCCAACTTTCAACCTGTTCAGAGTTCATCTGAAGTGCTTTTCAGTTTCAGGGTCATTTAGCTTAAAAAATTCAGCAAATGCATGAAAAATAACAGATGAAGTCAGAAAGGTTTGAAAGTTGATGATGTGGCTTTGAATGGTGTATTTTGAACACACTAAAAGTCTGGAGTTCAAATAAGTTCAAAAAAATGTAATGCCTTTGTAACAGATGAGTTTCTGTCCGAAACCCTGATAGTTCGAAAGAGATTGTCCATTTTGTACACGAAGTGCATCCAGTTTTTTCCGTAACCCTCTGAACTTTTCAGCACATGCTATGTGGGTGAAATGATGATACCATTCCAACTTTCAACCTGTTCAGAGTTCATCTTAAGTGCTTTTCAGTTTCAGGGTCATTTAGCTCAAAAAATTAAATAAATGCATGAAAAATAACAAATGAAGTCAGAAAGAGTTGAAAATTGATGATGTGGCTTTGAATGGTGCATTTTGAACACACAAAAATTCTGCAGTTCAAATAAGTTCAAAAAAATGAAATGCCTTTGTAACAGATGAGTTTCCGTCCGAAACCCTGATAGTTCGAAAGAGATTGTCCGTTTTGTACACGAAGTGCATCCAGTTTTTTCCGTAACCCTCTCAACTTTTTAGCAGATGATATGTGGGTGAAATGATGATACCATGCCAACTTTCAACCTTTTCAGAGTTCATCTGAAGTGCTTTTCAGTTTCAGGGTCATTTAGCTCAAAAAATTCAGTAAATGCATGAAAAATAACAAATGAAGTCAGAAAGGGTTGAAAATTGATGATGTGTCTTTCAATGGTGCATTTTGAACACACAAAAATTCTGCAGTTCAAATAAGTTCAAAAAAATGAAATGCCTTTGTAACAGATGAGTTTCCGTCCGAAACCCTGATAGTTCGAAAGAGATTGTCCGTTTTGTACACGAAGTGCATCCAGTTTTTTCCGTAACCCTCTCAACTTTTTAGCACATGATATGTGGGTGAAATGATGATACCATGCCAACTTTCAACCTGTTCAGAGTTCATCTGAAGTGCTTTTCAGTTTCAGGGTCATTTAGCTCAAAAAATTCAGTAAATGCATGAAAAATAACAAATGAAGTCCGAAAGGGTTAAAAATTGATGATGTGGCTTTGAATGGTGCATTTTGAACACACAAAAATTCTGCAGTTCAAATAAGTTCAAAAAAATGAAATACCTTTGTAGAAGATGAGTTTCCGTCCGAAACCCTGATAGTTCGAAAGAGATTGTCCGTTTTGTGCACGAAGTGCATCCAGTTTTTTCGTAACCCTCTCAACTTTTTAGCACATGCTATGTGGGTGAAATGATGATACCATGCCCACTTTCAACCTGTTCAGAGTTCATCTGAAGTGCTTTTCAATTTCAGGGTCATTTAGCTCAAAAAATTCAGTAAATGCATGAAAAATAACAAATGAAGTCCGAAAGGGTTGAAAATTGATGATGTGGCTTTGAATGGTGCATTTTGAACACACAAAAATTCTGCAGTTCAAATAAGTTCAAAAAAATGAAATGCCTTTGTAACAGATGAGTTTCCGTCCGAAACCCTGATAGTTCGAAAGAGATTGTCCGTTTTGTACACGAAGTGCATCCAGTTTTTTCCGTAACCCTCTCAACTTTTTAGCACATGCTATGTGGGTGAAATGATGATACCATGCCCACTTTCAACCTTTTCAGAGTTCATCTGAAGTGCTTTTCAGTTTCAGGGTCATTAGCTCAAAAAATTCAGTAAATGCATGAAAAATAACAAATGAAGTCAGAAAGGGTTGAAAATTGATGATGTGGATTTGAATGGTGCATTTTGAACACACAAAAAGTCTGGATTTCAAATAAGTTCAAAAAAGGAATGCCTTTGTAACAGATGAGTTTCCGTCCGAAACCCTGATAGTTCGAAAGAGATTGTCCGTTTTGTACACGAAGTGCATCCAGTTTTTTCCGTAACCCTCTGAACTTTTTAGCACATGCTATGTGGGTGAAATGATGATACCATTCCAACTTTCAACCTGTTCAGAGTTCATCTGAAGTGCTTTTCAGTTTCAGGGTCATTTAGTTCAAAAATTCATTAATGCATGAAAAATAACAAATGAAGTCAGAAAGAGTTGAAAATGGTGATGTGCTTTGAATGGTGCATTTTGAACACACAAGAATTCTGCAGTTCAAATAAGTTCAAAAAAATGAAATGCCTTTGTAATAGATGAGTTTCCGTCCGAAACCCTGATAGTTCGAAAGAGATTGTCCGTTTTGTACACGAAGTGCATCCAGTTTTTTCCGTAACCCTCTCAACTTTTTAGCACATGCTATGTGGGTGAAATGATGATACCATGCCAACTTTCAACCTTTTCAGAGTTCATCTGAAGTGCTTTTCAGTTTCAGGGTCATTTAGCTCAAAAAATTCAGTAAATGCATGAAAAATAACAAATGAAGTCAGAAAGGGTTGAAAATTGATGATGTGGCTTTGAATGGTGCATTTTGAACACACAAAAATTCTGCAGTTCAAATAGGTTCAAAAAAATGAAATGCCTTTGTAACAGATGAGTTTCCGTCCGAAACCCTGATAGTTCGAAAGAGATTGTCCTTTTTGTACACGAAGTGCATCCAGTTTTTTCCGTAACCCTCTCAACTTTTTAGCACATGCTATGTGGGTGAAATGATGATACCATGCCAACTTTCAACCTTTTCAGAGTTCATCTGAAGTGCTTTTCAGTTTCAGGTCATTTAGCTCAAAAATTCAGTAAATGCATGAAAAATAACAAATGAAGTCAGAAAGGGTTGAAAATTGATGATGTGGCTTTGAATGGTGCATTTTGAACACACAAAAATTCTGCAGTTCAATAGGTTCAAAAAAATGAAATGCCTTTGTAACAGATGAGTTTCCGTCCGAAACCCTGATAGTTCGAAAGAGATTGTCCTTTTTGTACACGAAGTGCATCCAGTTTTTTCCGTAACCCTCTCAACTTTTTAGCACATGCTATGTGGGTGAAATGATGATACCATGCCAACTTTCAACCTGTTCAGAGTTCATCTGAAGTGCTTCTCAGTTTCAGGGTCATTTAGCTCAAAAAATTCAGTAAATGCATGTAAAATAACAAATGAAGTCCGAAAGGGTTGAAATTGATGATGTGCCTTTGAATGGTGCATTTTGAACACACAAAAATTCTGCAGTTCAAATAAGTTCAAAAAAATGAAATGCCTTTGTAACAGATGAGTTTCCGTCCGAAACCCTGATAGTTCGAAAGATATTGTCCGTTTTGTGCACGAAGTGCATCCAGTTTTTTCCGTAACCCTCTCAACTTTTTAGCACATGCTATGTGGGTGAATTGATGATACCATGCCCACTTTCAACCTTTCAGAGTTCATCTGAAGTGATTTTCTGTTTCAGGGTCATTTAGCTCAAAAAATTCAGTAAATGCATGAAAATAACAAATGAAGTCAGAAAGAGTTGAAAATTGATGATGTGGCTTTGAATGGTGCATTTGAACACACAAAAATTCTGCAGTTCAAATAAGTTCAAAAAAATGAAATGCCTTTGTAATAGATGAGTTTCCGTCCGAAACCCTGATAGTTCGAAAGAGATTGTCCGTTTTGTACACGAAGTGCATCCAGTTTTTTCCGTAACCCTCTCAACTTTTTAGCACATGCTATGTGGGTGAAATGATGATACCATGCCAACTTTCAACCTTTTCAGAGTTCATCTGAAGTGCTTTTCAGTTTCAGGGTCATTTAGCTCAAAAAATTCAGTAAATGCATGAAAAATAACAAATGATGTCAGAAAGGGTTGAAATTGATGATGTGGCTTTGAATGGTGCATTTTGAACACACAAAAATTCTGCAGTTCAAATAAGTTCAAAAAAATGAAATGCCTTTGTAACAGATGAGTTTCCGTCCGAAACCCTGATAGTTCGAAAGAGATTGTCCTTTTTGTACACGAAGTGCATCCAGTTTTTCCGTAACCCTCTCAACTTTTAGCACATGCTATGTGGGTGAAATGATGATACCATGCCAACTTTCAACCTGTTCAGAGTTCATCTGAAGTGCTTTTCAGTTTCAGGGTCATTTAGCTCAAAAAATTCAGTAAATGCATGAAAAATAACAAATGAAGTCCGAAAGTTGGAAATTGATGATGTGCCTTTGAATGGTGCATTTTGAACACACAAAAATTCTGCAGTTCAAATAAGTTCAAAAAAATGAAATGCCTTTGTAACAGATGAGTTTCCGTCCGAAACCCTGATAGTTCGAAAGATATTGTCCGTTTTGTGCACGAAGTGCATCCAGTTTTTTCCGTAACCCTCTGAACTTTTTAGCACATGCTATGTGGGTGAATTGATGATACCATGCCCACTTTCAACCTTTTCAGAGTTCATCTGAAGTGCTTTTCTGTTTCAGGGTCATTTAGCTCAAAAAATTCAGTAAATGCATGAAAATAACAAATGAAGTCAGAAAGGGTTGAAAATTGATGATGTGGATTTGAATGGTGCATTTTGAACACACAAAAAGTCTGGATTTCAAATGAGTTCAAAAAAATGAAATGCCTTTGTAACAGATGAGTTTCCGTCCGAAACCCTGATAGTTCGAAAGAGATTGTCCGTTTTGTACACGAAGTGCATCCAGTTTTTTCCATAACCCTCTCAACTTTTTAGCACATGCTATGTGGGTGAAATGATGATACCATGCCCCCCTTTCAACCTTTTCAGAGTTCATCTGAAGTGCTTTTCAGTTTCAGGGTCATTTAGCTCAAAAAATTCAGTAAATGCATGAAAATAACAAATGAAGTCAGAAAGGGTTGAAAATTTATGATGTGGATTTGAATGGTGCATTTTGAACACATAAAAAGTCTGGATTTCAAATAAATTCAAAAAAATGAAATGGCTTTGTAACAGATGAGTTTCCGTCCGAAACCCTGATAGTTCGAAAGAGATTGTCCGTTTTGTACACGAAGTGCGTCCAGTTTTTTCCGTAACCCTCTCAACTTTTTAGCACATGCTATGTGGGTGAAATGATGATACCATGCCAACTTTCAACCTGTTCAGAGTTCATCTGAAGTGCTTTTCAATTTCAGGGTCATTTAGCTCAAAAAATTCAGTAAATGCATGAAAAATAACAAATGAAGTCCGAAAGGGTTGAAAATTGATGATGTGGCTTTGAATGGTGCATTTTGAACACACAAAAATTCTGCAGTTCAAATAAGTTCAAAAAAATGAAATGCCTTTGTAACAGATGAGTTTCCGTCCGAAACCTGATAGTTCGAAAGAGATTGTCCGTTTTGTACACGAAGTGCATCCAGTTTTTTCCGTAACCCTCTCAACTTTCTAGCACATGCTATGTGGGTGAAATGATGATACCATGCCCACTTTCAACCTTTTTCAGAGTTCATCTGAAGTGCTTTTCAGTTTCAGGGTCATTTAGCTCAAAAAATTCAGTAAATGCATGAAAAATAACAAATGAAGTCAGAAAGGGTTGAAAATTGATGATGTGGATTTGAATGGTGCATTTTGAACACACAAAAAGTCTGGATTTCAAATAAGTTCAAAAAAGGAAATGCCTTTGTAACAGATGAGTTTCCGTCCGAAACCCTGATAGTTCGAAAGAGATTGTCCGTTTTGTACACGAAGTGCATCCAGTTTTTTCCGTAACCCTCTGAACTTTTTAGCACATGCTATGTGGGTGAAATGATGATACCATTCCAACTTTCAACCTGTTCAGAGTTCATCTGAAGTGCTTTTCAGTTTCAGGGTCATTTAGCTCAAAAAATTCATTAATGCATGAAAAATAACAAATGAAGTCAGAAAGAGTTGAAAATTGGTGATGTGGCTTTGAATGGTGCATTTTGAACACACAAGAATTCTGCAGTTCAAATAAGTTCAAAAAATGAAATGCCTTTGTAATAGATGAGTTTCCGTCCGAAACCCTGATAGTTCGAAAGAGATTGTCCGTTTTTGTACACGAAGTGCATCCAGTTTTTTCCGTAACCCTCTCAACTTTTTAGCACATGCTATGTGGGTGAAATGATGATACCATGCCAACTTTCAACCTTTTCAGAGTTCATCTGAAGTGCTTTTCAGTTTCAGGGTCATTTAGCTCAAAAAATTCAGTAAATGCATGAAAAATAACAAATGAAGTCAGAAAGGGTTGAAAATTGATGATGTGGCTTTGAATGGTGCATTTTGAACACACAAAAATTCTGCAGTTCAAATAGGTTCAAAAAATGAAATGCCTTTGTAACAGATGAGTTTCCGTCCGAAACCCTGATAGTTCGAAAGAGATTGTCCTTTTTGTACACGAAGTGCATCCAGTTTTTTCCGTAACCCTCTCAACTTTTTAGCACATGCTATGTGGGTGAAATGATGATACCATGCCAACTTTCAACCTTTTCAGAGTTCATCTGAAGTGCTTTTCAGTTTCAGGGTCATTTAGCTCAAAAAATTCAGTAAATGCATGAAAAATAACAAATGAAGTCAGAAAGGGTTGAAAATTGATGATGTGGCTTTGAATGGTGCATTTGAACACACAAAAATTCTGCAGTTCAAATAGGTTCAAAAAAATGAAATGCCTTTGTAACAGATGAGTTTCCGTCCGAAACCCTGATAGTTCGAAAGAGATTGTCCTTTTTGTACACGAAGTGCATCCAGTTTTTTCCGTAACCCTCTCAACTTTTTAGCACATGCTATGTGGGTGAAATGATGATACCATGCCAACTTTCAACCTGTTCAGAGTTCATCTGAAGTACTTTTCAGTTTCAGGGTCATTTAGCTCAAAAAATTCAGTAAATGCATGTAAAATAACAAATGAAGTCCGAAAGGGTTGAAAATTGATGATGTGCCTTTGAATGGTGCATTTTGAACACACAAAAATTCTGCAGTTCAAATAAGTTCAAAAAAATGAAATGCCTTTGTAACAGATGAGTTTCCGTCCGAAACCCTGATAGTTCGAAAGATATTGTCCGTTTTGTGCACGAGTGCATCCAGTTTTTCCGTAACCCTCTCAACTTTTTAGCACATGCTATGTGGGTGAATTGATGATACCATGCCCACTTTCAACCTTTTCAGAGTTCATCTGAAGTGATTTTCTGTTTCAGGGTCATTTAGCTCAAAAAATTCAGTAAATGCATGAAAATAACAAATGAAGTCAGAAAGAGTTGAAAATTGATGATGTGGCTTTGAATGGTGCATTTGAACACACAAAAATTCTGCAGTTCAAATAAGTTCAAAAAAATGAAATGCCTTTGTAATAGATGAGTTTCCGTCCGAAACCCTGATAGTTCGAAGAGATTGTCCGTTTTGTACACGAAGTGCATCCAGTTTTTTCCGTAACCCTCTCAACTTTTTAGCACATGCTATGTGGGTGAAATGATGATACCATGCCAACTTTCAACCTTTTCAGAGTTCATCTGAAGTGCTTTTCAGTTTCAGGGTCATTTAGCTCAAAAAATTCAGTAAATGCATGAAAAATAACAAATGATGTCAGAAAGGGTTGAAAATTGATGATGTGGCTTTGAATGGTGCATTTTGAACACACAAAAATTCTGCAGTTCAAATAAGTTCAAAAAAAATGAAATGCTTTGTAACAGATGAGTTTCCGTCCGAAACCCTGATAGTTCGAAAGAGATTGTCCTTTTTGTACACGAAGTGCATCCAGTTTTTTCCGTAACCCTCTCAACTTTTTAGCACATGCTATGTGGGTGAAATGATGATACCATGCCAACTTTCAACCTGTTCAGAGTTCATCTGAAGTGCTTTTCAGTTTCAGGGTCATTTAGCTCAAAAATTCAGTAAATGCATGAAAAATAACAAATGAAGTCCGAAAGTTGGAAATTGATGATGTGCCTTTGAATGGTGCATTTTGAACACACAAAAATTCTGCAGTTCAAATAAGTTCAAAAAAATGAAATGCCTTTGTAACAGATGAGTTTCCGTCCGAAACCCTGATAGTTCGAAAGATATTGTCCGTTTTGTGCACGAAGTGCATCCAGTTTTTTCCGTAACCCTCTGAACTTTTTAGCACATGCTATGTGGGTGAATTGATGATACCATGCCCACTTTCAACCTTTTCAGAGTTCATCTGAAGTGCTTTTCTGTTTCAGGGTCATTTAGCTCAAAAAATTCAGTAAATGCATGAAAATAACAAATGAAGTCAGAAAGGGTGAAAATTGATGATGTGGATTTGAATGGTGCATTTGAACACACAAAAAGTCTGGATTTCAAATGAGTTCAAAAAAATGAAATGCCTTTGTAACAGATGAGTTTCCGTCCGAAACCCTGATAGTTCGAAAGAGATTGTCCGTTTTGTACACGAAGTGCATCCAGTTTTTTCCATAACCCTCTCAACTTTTTAGCACATGCTATGTGGGTGAAATGATGATACCATGCCCCCTTTCAACCTTTTCAGAGTTCATCTGAAGTGCTTTTCAGTTTCAGGGTCATTTAGCTCAAAAATTCAGTAAATGCATGAAAATAACAAATGAAGTCAGAAAGGGTTGAAAATTTATGATGTGGATTTGAATGGTGCATTTTGAACACATAAAAAGTCTGGATTTCAAATAAATTCAAAAAAATGAAATGGCTTTGTAACAGATGAGTTTCCGTCCGAAACCCTGATAGTTCGAAAGAGATTGTCCGTTTTGTACACGAAGTGCGTCCAGTTTTTTCCGTAACCCTCTCAACTTTTTAGCACATGCTATGTGGGTGAAATGATGATACCATGCCAACTTTCAACCTTTTCAGAGTTTATCTGAAGTGCATTCCAGTGTCAGGGTCATTTAAGTCAAAAAATTCAGTAAATGCATAAAAATAACAAATGAAGTCAGAAAGGGTTGAAAATTGATGATGTGGCTTTGAATGGTGCATTTTGAACACACAAAAAGTCTGGAGTTCAAATAAGTTCAAAAAGATGAAATGCCTTTGCAACAGATGAGTTTCCGTCCGAAACCCTGAAAGTTCGAAAGAGATTGTCCGTTTTGTACACGAAGTGCATCCAGTATTTTCCGTAACCCTCTCAACTTTTTAGCACATGCTATGTGGGTGAAATTATGATACCATGCCAACTTTCAACCTTTTTAGAGTTCATCTGAAGTACTTTTCAGTTTAAGGGTCATTTAGCTCAAAAATTCAGTAAATGCATAAAAAATAACAAATGAAGTCAAAAGGGTTGAAAATTGATGATGTGTCTTTGAATGTTGCATTTTGAACACACAAAAAGTCTGGAGTTCAAATAAGTTCAAAAAATGAAATGCCTTTGTAACAGATGAGTTTCCGTCCGAAACCCTGATAGTTCGAAAGAGATTGTCCGTTTTCTACACGAAGTGCATCAGTTTTTTCCGTAACCCTCTCAACTTTTTAGCACATGATATGTGGGTGAAATGATGATGCCATGCCAACTTTCAACCTTTTCAGAGTTCATCTGAAGTGCTTTTCAGTTTCAGGGTCATTTAGCTCAAAAAATTCAGTAAATGCATGAAAAATAACAAATGAAGTTAGAAAGGTTGAAAATTGATGATGTGGCTTTGAATGGTGCATTTTGAACACACTAAAAGTCTGGAGTTCAAATAAGTTGAAAAAATGAAATGCCTTTGTAACAGATGAGTTTCCGTCCGAAACCCTGATAGTTCGAAAGAGATTGTCCTTTTTGTACACGAAGTGCATCCAGTTTTTTCCGTAACCCTCTCAACTTTTTAGCACATGCTATGTGGGTGAAATGATGATACCATGCCAACTTTCAACTGTTCAGAGTTCATCTGAAGTGCTTTTCAGTTTCAGGGTCATTTAGCTCAAAAAATTCAGTAAATGCATGAAAAATAACAAATGAAGTCCGAAAGGGTTGGAAATTGATGATGTGCCTTTGAATGGTGCATTTTGAACACACAAAAATTCTGCAGTTCAAATAAGTTCAAAAAAATGAAATGCCTTTGTAACAGATGAGTTTCCGTCCGAAACCCTGATAGTTCGAAAGATATTGTCCGTTTTGTGCACGAAGTGCATCCAGTTTTTTCCGTAACCCTCTGAACTTTTTAGCACATGCTATGTGGGTGAATTGATGATACCATGCCCACTTTCACCTTTTCAGAGTTCATCTGAAGTGCTTTTCTGTTTCAGGGTCATTTAGCTCAAAAAATTCAGTAAATGCATGAAAATAACAAATGAAGTCAGAAAGGGTTGAAAATTGATGATGTGGATTTGAATGGTGCATTTTGAACACACAAAAAGTCTGGATTTCAAATGAGTTCAAAAAAATGAAATGCCTTTGTAACAGATGAGTTTCCGTCCGAAACCCTGATAGTTCGAAGAGATTGTCCGTTTTGTACACGAAGTGCATCCAGTTTTTCCATAACCCTCTCAACTTTTTAGCACATGCTATGTGGGTGAAATGATGATACCATGCCCCCTTTCAACCTTTTCAGAGTTCATCTGAAGTGCTTTTCAGTTTCAGGGTCATTTAGCTCAAAAATTCAGTAAATGCATGAAAATAACAAATGAAGTCAGAAAGGGTTGAAAATTGATGATGTGGATTTGAATGGTGCATTTTGAACACACAAAAAGTCTGGATTTCAAATGAGTTCAAAAAAAATGAAATGCCTTTGTAACAGATGAGTTTTCGTCCGAAACCCTGATAGTTCGAAAGAGATTGTCCGTTTTGTACACGAAGTGCATCCAGTTTTTTCCATAACCCTCTCAACTTTTTAGCACATGCTATGTGGGTGAAATGATGATACCATGCCCCCTTTCAACCTTTTCAGAGTTCATCTGAAGTGCTTTTCAGTTTCAGGGTCATTTAGCTCAAAAATTCAGTAAATGCATGAAAATAACAAATGAAGTCAGAAAGGGTTGAAAATTTATGATGTGGATTTGAATGGTGCATTTTGAACACATAAAAAGTCTGGATTTCAAATAAATTCAAAAAAATGAAATGGCTTTGTAACAGATGAGTTTCCGTCCGAAACCCTGATAGTTCGAAAGAGATTGTCCGTTTTGTACACGAAGTGCGTCCAGTTTTTTCCGTAACCCTCTCAACTTTTTAGCACATGCTATGTGGGTGAAATGATGATACCATGCCAACTTTCAACCTTTTCAGAGTTTATCTGAAGTGCATTCCAGTGTCAGGGTCATTTAAGTCAAAAAATTCAGTAAATGCATAAAAATACAAATGAAGTCAGAAAGGGTTGAAAATTGATGATGTGGCTTTGAATGGTGCATTTTGAACACACAAAAAGTCTGGAGTTCAAATAAGTTCAAAAAGATGAAATGCCTTTGCAACAGATGAGTTTCCGTCCGAAACCCTGAAAGTTCGAAAGAGATTGTCCGTTTTGTACACGAAGTGCATCCAGTATTTTCCGTAACCCTCTCAACTTTTTAGCACATGCTATGTGGGTGAAATTATGATACCATGCCAACTTTCAACCTTTTTAGAGTTCATCTGAAGTACTTTTCAGTTTAAGGTCATTTAGCTCAAAAAATTCAGTAAATGCATAAAAAATAACAAATGAAGTCAAAAAGGGTTGAAATTGATGATGTGTCTTTGAATGTTGCATTTTGAACACACAAAAAGTCTGGAGTTCAAATAAGTTCAAAAAATGAAATGCCTTTGTAACAGATGAGTTTCCGTCCGAAACCCTGATAGTTCGAAAGAGATTGTCCGTTTTCTACACGAAGTGCATCCAGTTTTTTCCGTAACCCTCTCAACTTTTTAGCACATGATATGTGGGTGAAATGATGATGCCATGCCAACTTTCAACCTTTTCAGAGTTCATCTGAAGTGCTTTTCAGTTTCAGGGTCATTTAGCTCAAAAAATTCAGTAAATGCATGAAAAATAACAAATGAAGTTAGAAAGGGTTGAAAAATTGATGATGTGGCTTTGAATGGTGCATTTTGAACACACTAAAAGTCTGGAGTTCAAATAAGTTGAAAAAATGAAATGCCTTTGTAACAGATGAGTTTCCGTCCGAAACACTGATAGTTCGAAAGAGATTGTCCTTTTTGTACACGAAGTGCATCCAGTTTTTTCCGTAACCCTCTCAACTTTTTAGCACATGCTATGTGGGTGAAATGATGATACCATGCAACTTTCAACCTGTTCAGAGTTCATCTGAAGTGCTTTTCAGTTTCAGGGTCATTTAGCTCAAAAAATTCAGTAAATGCATGAAAAATAACAAATGAAGTCCGAAAGGGTTGGAAATTGATGATGTGCCTTTGAATGGTGCATTTTGAACACACAAAAATTCTGCAGTTCAAATAAGTTCAAAAAAATGCAATGCCTTTGTAACAGATGAGTTTCCGTCCGAAACCCTGATAGTTCGAAAGATATTGTCCGTTTTGTGCACGAAGTGCATCCAGTTTTTTCCGTAACCCTCTGAACTTTTTAGCACATGCTATGTGGGTGAATTGATGATACCATGCCACTTTCAACCTTTTCAGAGTTCATCTGAAGTGCTTTTCTGTTTCAGGGTCATTTAGCTCAAAAAATTCAGTAAATGCATGAAAATAACAAATGAAGTCAGAAAGGGTTGAAAATTGATGATGTGGATTTGAATGGTGCATTTTGAACACACAAAAGTCTGGATTTCAAATGAGTTCAAAAAAATGAAATGCCTTTGTAACAGATGAGTTTCCGTCCGAAACCCTGATAGTTCGAAAGAGATTGTCCGTTTTGTACACGAAGTGCATCCAGTTTTTTCCATAACCCTCTCAACTTTTTAGCACATGCTATGTGGGTGAAATGATGATACCATGCCCCCTTTCAACCTTTTCAGAGTTCATCTGAAGTGCTTTTCAGTTTCAGGGTCATTTAGCTCAAAAAATTCAGTAAATGCATGAAAATAACAAATGAAGTCAGAAAGGGTTGAAATTTATGATGTGGATTTGAATGGTGCATTTTGAACACATAAAAAGTCTGGATTTCAAATAAATTCAAAAAAATGAAATGGCTTTGTAACAGATGAGTTTCCGTCCGAAACCCTGATAGTTCGAAAGAGATTGTCCGTTTTGTACACGAAGTGCGTCCAGTTTTTTCCGTAACCCTCTCAACTTTTTAGCACATGCTATG